>NW_009199660.1:315-6689 GCF_000690835.1 Fulmarus glacialis | reverse complement strand
ACATCTTGGAGCCTCGTTCAGGAGGGCAAGGAGAGAGGTGGCACCACAGGAGTCCAAGGAGGATGTCACGAATGAGTGGTTTAGAGGCCGCTACAAGAATCGCCATCAAAGGTATTAGCAGAAAGTGATTTAAATAGAGACCTATGCAGGTGCAACTTAACAGAGTTCGATGGCAAGGTCCGCTCTAATACTTACTATACGGATGAAACATATAAAGAAAAATCATGTTATGTCTAAAGGTTTATATCTTTGGGACTATATGTGTTTAGCAGCAGTCTAGGGTTCATTCAGTTTTAGCAGCACTTAATCAGGTATTAGCAGAAAGTGATTTAAATAGAGACCTATGCAGGTGCAACTTAACAGAGTTCGATGGCAAGGTCCGCTCTAATACTTACTATACGGATGAAACATATAAAGAAAAATCATGTTATGTCTAAAGGTTTATATCTTTGGGACTATATGTGTTTAGCAGCAGTCTAGGGTTCATTCAGTTTTAGCAGCACTTAATCATTAACTAATTTAGTATTTACGAAGTAAGTGTTAGTAGAGCATACTACAATCACGACTTAATTATGGATTATGCTTACTACTAGTTCACACAAACAGAAATATATATATATAAATGTACAAAAGGTACCTGTTAAAAATTCCTCTCGAGTTCGGTGAAGAAATATTCACGTAAAATGTCTCGGCATTTCTCAACGGGCGAGGGTTGAGCCTCGAGAAGTGAAGAGTTTCAGCCCAGGTCCCGTCAGACGACGGGACTCCAAATATTGCAGACCCAAGAGGTCGCGAGCTCTGAAAGGCATCCCACTCAGAGGTAGATACAGGGTGCAGCCCATTGTGGTCCTGGAGAGCTCAAAGGGTCTCACCTAGGACCACCATTCATAGGTTGGCAAGATGATTGGCTTTAGTCATCCGTAAATTTTCATCCTGGCCAACAGTCCCAGGCAGTAATTACTAAAAATTCTCAAGGTTTCAGTGTTGTTCTACTTGACACCTGGGCCAGGCATAGGAGTACATTCTCAGCCTCAGCTATATAGAGTCTCTGATACTGTTAAGAAGCGCTCAACCGCCAGACTCAGTACACCAAGGCCAAAGTTTCATGGGAATTTCCGAGATCAACAAGCAGCAGGGCGGGAGGCAATGCACCACTACAAAGGAACACACAGTAGCAACAAAAGCCAGAAACAAGGATAAATGAAGGAGAAGGGTGTGAAAAGCAAGGTTTTAACAGATAGAGTGAGAAAGTATGCCTAAGCTGTGTTTTTTTAGAAGTACTCTTTTAGTAAGTGTTGGCCACAGTGTAGTACAAGTAGTGGTGTAGAGAAAACAAGTGATGCCCTTTAGGGATATAGGCCAAAAAGCTGAAGACAGACAAAACTGTATAAACAGTTAGCCACCTTGTTTTAAAAATAATTGTTCCTAGAGGTGACTGACAATCAAATGGATTCGTGAACCACAGTTTTTACAGAAGCATATGCTTAGCCAAGGATTTATTGCAATATTCATTTTTCTTTCTCAGCGAGTTATCAAATTCCGAGAAGTCAAAATTAGTCTTGGAAAACTCACCAGCAATCTCCAGAATCTGACTGTTTATATAACTACCAGCATTTTTTTTAATTGGAATGATGTCAAGGAGCATCTCTTGCTGGTATGGAGCCATAGCAGTGCAGCACAAACACAGAGCTGGCATGCAGCGCCTGTCTCCACAACTGCTAATCTATGCCAAGAGGTGTGACAGAGGAAAGAGCAACACAAAAAGGGCTAATTGATTTGGACAAATAAATAATTCTGAGAAGATCATGATGTTTCTTCAACCAGTTAGTTTGTGTTGTTAAAAATATGCTGAACTGTTCACTCTACCTTTCAAGCTGGGCAGCTGCTGACTCAGCTCTTACTGCAAATTTTAAGTGATGTGTCTTCAGGGTAAATTTGCCAATCTAGAAACTAGTAAAGTCATTGCACAATTAGCTTGTGAGATTAAGCTGTCACAGATTATAAAGAGGGTTAATCACCAAAGTATTTAACTACATATTTACCCTGTTGTATTTTTTAAGTCAGTTCGATATGCAGGAAGGCCATTTCCTCATTTCCTGCTTCAATTTTGTGTTTACCTAAAATAAGCCAGAAATTTGGTATCTGATACAAAACAAACCTGAAGCCTGAAACAAAACAGGGGTATTGTGTTCTCCAATAAACCATCCCATGGGATTCCTGTAAGCTTCATTAAGCGTATTCTTGAAGAGGAGATGGATTAATAGGAAAATGTGCAGGTCATTTCAGTAAGATCAATAGGCAAAAGCAAGGCAGAATGTAGTTATCTCTTTTTCCAACTTAATAATGATAAATATTCCAGTAAAATTGTCACGATGAATTTGTTTCTTTCTCCTTTCATATTAAAAATTCTATATTCATATGGCACTACAATTTGACCTCAATCTCATACAATAGTACGCAGTCCCTGCAACACCGATGAATAAAAGCTCTTTATACAGACTGAGTTCTCCTTATATTTCATATTTTGACTTCTAAATAGTTCCATACCCAATGTCTCCATCCAGTTTAACAACCAACATACAAGCAAGACCCCAGCATCACAGGCAAAACAGTACCCAGCTGAGGTCAGATCTTGGGAAGGAAAACCAGGTAGGAATTTGCTGCTGGAGAATTCAAGTCATAAAGGCAGCAGTCCTGCAACTGAACCCACTATTTCACTTCTGTAAATCACATATCAATAGTCAGTTTGAAGCACCTCTCCCCCACTCCCTAGCCCCTAAGCTCAATGCTATTTAAGAGCTGGATGAGACCCTGACCATAGCAAAGCCATTAAGAATGGAGCAATTAGCTTCAAAGATACTAGAATTTCACCTATCTTTACATTTAGACTTATTTGGTTAAAATCCAATGCTATTTATCCTAATAATAGGAATGTTCACCCATTTGCAAGTCAAATACAAGCTTTTGAAATTTTACTATTTAAGCCTTTTTCCCATTCCCAGTTTAATGTTGATCTGATCTACAGATTTGCAGTACTGCTGAGCTCTATTAAATAGTTGTTGTAGTCTATTGCTTGAAGTCACCTCAATTCAGTGGGAAGGGAAATTATCCTTTTTCACGCTGTATAAAAAAAAAAAAAATGTACAGCATTTTACTAAAGGTAAAATTACATATATAACCTTAGGCAAAGAACCAGAAGCCTAATGAAACAATGATTTTAGAAAAGGTATATTGCTATCAAGACTAGAAACATTTGTAGTGCTGACAGGTTTTTGGATTGTTTTTGAAGAAGAAGGAGGAGACTTGGCATATGTTAAAAAAAATATTATTCCAAAGGGGACGGTCACTGCAAGAATGTAGCTGATGAGGGAAGTAGAGAGGAAAGGCAAAAGGAACATACGCCTTTTGGATTTACTGATCTTTGTTTTGCTATACAGTCCATAAAATATGCCCATTGGTAGACCCTTTACACTAGTGGAATGAGATCAATCTTCTTTAACATAAAACAGAACTGCATTTAGTGTGTATTTTAAATAGTAATTGGCTTTGAGATCATTTGGGAAAATGAACTAAATTTCATTAAAGAAGATTATTATCTTTAACCAATAGGCCACAGAAATGATGGACTGACATGGGCAGTAAGTAGGCAGACCAGAGATAACAATCACCCTTGTAGGAGGCAAATTGATGTTCTGCTTCTGTGAAGCCTAACAAATGGTTTTCTACCACATACTTTGTTCCCAAATCACTCTCAAATCAACTACCCTGTTTTTCAGATTCATTTGTTCCTTTTAAAAAAAAAAAAAAAAAAAAGAGCAACAACACACACAAATCAGAGGTTTATCTTTCAAACCTAGTATCATCTTACCAGATTTCTAAAAGCACAGCAGCTGGTAGATACTGTGCTAGGAAGTTTCCCTTCATCCCCATTGTAACAGAAGCAGTTTCTAAAGATACTGTCAAGCATAATGTGATCATTAGAAATGACTGACTGGCTTTCTGCCATCATACAATTTACTTGCTCCTGATTTATTACTTATGCAACCTTATATGTATAATAAGGGTAGACAGATCCAGTACAGGATTGACAAAACATCATTTCTTTCCTACTTGCCAAGCTAGCTTTTTTGTAAGAACTATCCCACTAACATACAGCTGAAGCATGCTGGCATAAGTTCCTGTTTGTCTCTTCATGTGCCATGCAGGCGCTTGCTATATTTAAAGCAGATTACTGTCCATAGGAAAAATAACTAATTTGGATCCAGTAGAAATGCACTGAGGTATACAGTACACTTATCAGGGAGATTAATGCAGACCTTAGTAATAAGATTCACCTCAACTCTAGGGTTAAGCTGTAGCTCACCCTCACTATACACCAAGAAAGCTACAGTGGCAGAAGGCATCCACAACATTTCCCTGTGCCAAGGCCAGCAAAAGCTAAAAGAAGCACGCAGCCCAGACAAAACCAGTTAGTTCCTTGGGTAACCCCATTAGCTATCTCTGCCAAGGTTTAGGCAACATCTCTAAGCTGCTGTCAGGACTGCTCAGCTAGGTAAAATTGAGGAGAGGAGACAAACATACTTGCCTACCCCGCAGGTGAACCTCAGACAAGTGGGAAGGGGCTCAGGCAGACACCAAGTGCTGAACCCCAGGGGAGCTGGGGCAGCCCAGGTCAACATGCTGCCAGTGGTCTCTACCAGCTGGTAATACCTCCAGGGATTCCACCCCAAAACATACACATACATATCACCTCTCACAATAGCAAAAGGCAAAATCATTCTCAGTCTTACCTGCAACTCTATATTCTGATTTATCTAATTTATTATTCTTAAACTAAAGAGAAGTAGAGCTAGGGCAAAACAGAAGCACCCTCCCTCCAGGTAACCACTGTTAGAAGAGCTTTTTAACTAGGCAGGTAGAATTCAAGCCTCCTGTCCCAAAAAAACACTCCCACAGAAATCAGCTACACAGCTGCCACAGTCACAGAGGTGTTAATCCCTCCTCTAGCACAACTGATTCTGCAAGCACAAATTACCACCACCTTCTTCTCCCATCAAAATCTGCAGGGCATAAAGCAGCCCCTGAACAGTAACTGTATTTGAAATAGTCATTATTTCCCAGGTATGAATTCAGGCACCCATAGCATAATTTCATCACTTGGGTTTAACTCAAAACACGTCTCAAGCTGCCTGGTTAGGCAGTCCCAAAAGTTACTAAGCCAGTCTTGGATCAAAAGTCATTTTCTCAGCAAGATGTATTTTAAGTGAATACACTAAATGGGATTAAAGAGAATAAAACACAGCCAAATATAGTTTGTAGGTGTTCCATACCACTTAAAGAAGTTTGATTCCTGTAAGCACCGAGGGACACCAAACTGCTGTGCTTTGAATAGTAATTTGAGCTGAGAACAGGGAATGAAGTTTCTTTAGCTCGTCACTCCCTGTGACATGCACAGGTTTAGCTAATGCAAAGTTAAAAAATAGGGAAGATGCAAATTTCCCCTAGTAGAAGCTATTAAGATGAAATAGTATTTGAATAGCAACAATGGATGCCTTGTTGCTTGGAGGATTTAAAACTGGACTAGCCAAAACAGCGAAATCAGTATATAGCAATCTTCTACTGGCAAAGAATTGATCTAGAAGAGGAAGACAATCTTTCTGGTTACATGACTGAATATTTATTCCATTTGTATTAAACCAATTCAATTGTATTGAAGCAGTGACAAGCATATCGTTTTGTAATGTTGAAAATGAACTTCTATTTAGTAAAGAACGGTAAAAGACAGAGATGTTCAGGTCATGTGCTGATTATGCATGTTTTCATGTGCTGTCACCCGCAGTAGTATAAAATGCTGCAGGCCAGACTGTCCTTGGTTACACTCATCTGAAAACTAATAGATTTGGACAAGCTTATCCAAAGATGTCTTTTAAGAAAGAAATAAATGGGGGCAAACATTTTAAATGATGGCTTAATTTAGCCTATGGTGCTCTTATAACAGCAGTAGGGTTGAAAAGGAAAGTATCCACCTTGGCTTTCAGATGTTAGGTGGTGTTTACAGCACTAACAGGGATCAGGGAAAGTAAGCAGAACACAGCTGATAAAACTCCATGACAAAATAAAAAGTCTTATTGAATCATTGACACCTTCTTTACAGACATAGCGTAACTAGGTTTCAATTAGGCTTGAGATATTTTTTCTCAAGAGACCTACTTCTAGAAGGCAAAAATATACTCTTATGCAGTCATCCCCTGTCCATAATGACATACCTACTCATCTCCTTCTAGAAACTACTTTTATTCAAACCAGGAATATCAAAAAACTGAAAACTGTTCATGCCACAAAAGTAAAAATTACATATATCTACATATTATTAT
>NW_009199660.1:0-272 GCF_000690835.1 Fulmarus glacialis | reverse complement strand
CCTGAGGGATTACTGTTACTAGAGAGAAACATTATACTTAGATTAAGGTAAATCAATATAGGGCTAGTCAGAAAACCACTGGCTCATATCGATTTGGTGCTGGAGAGCTGAGGTTAAGAACACTGTAGTGCTTATTCTACCAGCATTTGACGATGAACTGAGTAACATTAACATTTCTGTGAGCATAAATTCTATAAGGCAAACTAGTGGTAAATTGGCCTTTACACCAAAGTATAGTAACTATGCTAGTGTCCTTCCGGGAAAAAAAAAAA
>NW_009199659.1:24800-25011 GCF_000690835.1 Fulmarus glacialis | reverse complement strand
CTCCCTGGGTTTGGCCAGGTTGAAAGACCTGTGTCCCCTTGTCCCCTCAGCCAGGAGACAGAAATCACCGCGGGCCATTCCCCCACATCTCCCTCCAGCCAAAGCAGCTCACAGCCGTTCTCTCTCTGCTCGTTTTGTCGACACAACCTGCTGAGAACAGGATCAGTGTGAGTGTGATTGGCAGGAGCTCTGGCTAAGGGTACGGCGGGCT
>NW_009199659.1:17947-24769 GCF_000690835.1 Fulmarus glacialis | reverse complement strand
GGCGGACTGATGTAACCAAGATTAGGACGTCACTCCGTTATTAATAATAATTATTATTATTGGCAAGTGAGCTATTTCCTTGCAAAGCCCTGTCCTGGAGCTGTGGAGTCAGTGAAGATGCATGTCACCCGGGTGGGAGGCTGGCAGGTACCCTCCTGGCTGCCTCTTTCCAGCCTCAGTTGTAATTACCAAAATGCACCTTTTCCCCCCTGACAGCCTTGTGAAAATAGGGGAGAGAGAAGCCATGGATAACTTTTGTGACAAATTAGAAAAGGATGCTTGAACAATTATTGCACCTTTCCAAAAGTATCATTACAGCATTACATTTCCACCGGAGGCGACCATTCCCCCCACTGCAGTCATTGCAACGCAGTCATTTAATGCTCCATTCAGTCTGCAGCGTAAACCGGCCCCTTCCCTTTCTAATAGAAGTGGCAATGGTTGAGAGAAAGAGGGAGTTTTCTACCAAAGCTCGCCCCACCTGTCCAGAAAGAAATATTTAATAGTCTCTTCTGTCTCCAGCAATCTATGGTAGGGGCAAAAGCAATAAATAGTGCAAGGGCAAGGGAAACTCTCTTGTAACTATTATTATAGACGGGAGCTGCTTCCTGGCACTCTATATTTTGCTAAAGCTGGGGAGTAGTTTAGAGGTTCTGGATCCGAGTGTTGAAAGGTTTTAGGTACAGACAGTGCCTGGGCTCCAGCTGCATTTCTGCCTAAAAGCCCCGGCCAAGCCTGCTCCTGCTGTGCACTCACACCCAGCTCACCACACACCGGCGGCGGGGAGGGGGGATCGCCTCGAGCTGCCATTTATTGGGGCAGGTGAACATGTGGGAACCCAAGTGTGGAAGGGGGAGCAGAAAGGCACGAACGGGCTGCGACGTTGATTAATCCGTGACGCAAAACCCACATGCACTTGCTGGGGAGAGCTGCCAGCCGGGTGCTCCGGGGAGAGATGCTCGTGTGCCCTCGCTGGGGTGCAGGGCAAGCCCGTGGCTTGGAGGGGGTTTCCCGTGGTGCACCTTGCCTTTGGGGGCCTCGTCGATGTAATGTGGAAATCCTTGAATTAGGAGGAAAGGCCAGAGCGCTGGGCTAGGGAAAATCCAGTGCTTTAATTCTCCATCACGCAGAGAGTGGTCCTGGGCAGAAACATTCATAGCTGCAAATGTTGCAAGAGGCAGATGTCTGATAATGCCATTAATCTGCCTGGGCTGGGTTCAAAGCTGAGCCTTGTGGAGCAAGGGCTTAAAATTCCTTCACTGGTCTGGTGACCCCTCTTGTGTCCCCATGAGATCTCCCTTTGTCTGGTGTGTTCAGATAAGTATATTTAAAATTGAGATTCCGCCCCCCCCTTTCCATTTTTTTTAAAGAACCTTTCAAATATTCTTGGTTTTGAATATTATAAATTGTTCAAACTGAGAAATTTTATGCTTTTGAAAATGCTGATAGAGGAAAATCAGAATAGAGAATCTCTGCATAGCAGTTAGTGAAACAGTTTAGGAGGCTTAACTTTTCTTTTTCCCTCTCTGTTACTTAGTTCATTGATCAAACAGACAGAGAAACAAAATTATCAGGTGGAATTTACCTACAGTCTTTCTTTGGAAGAGAATATTTCTGTTAAAATCTATGTCATACTGTCCCAGCACTGTTTTAGGGACCACGACCTCTCTTGCTATTGTATCAACAGTTTAGACTCGTTTCAAGGCGATCCGAATTTGATGCAGAGGGCTGTCCTGTCCTGTCCCCCTCAAGTCAATGCAGAGGTTTCATTGACTGCTGGAGGATGACATTTGGACTGGGAGAAGTCAGGCCAAGGCTCAGTCCTTCTTTCAACTTCAAGGGGAGCTGCAGGAGGCCCTAAGGTACCTTCAGCCTGTCACTGGTTGCTCAGCTGAAGGCTGGTAGCCTTTTCTCTGTACAGTCCTGGTATTTGACATGCCGTGTGTAAGTACGGGCACAGATCATTTGAACGGCATAAGCATTGGTGAATACACATGAAATGGAGGAAACGTAAGAATTTTTAACTGGGCTGTTCCAGCTGGAATCCTTCGGGCTGGAGGGCTTCTTATGTCAAACTGATGCTCCTGGCCACAATTTTTACTGTTAGTCACCTCATTTTCAGTTATATATTATGCTATGGAATAGCTGTTGATTTTTCCCAGGGCAATTACATCCATTATAACTGATGCATTATTTTTAGATGAAGTTAAGAAATAACAATGCACCAAATTATATTATCATGGACTACTTCTAATGTAAAAGTCCTCAGCTACTTTAAACTCAATAGGACACTGAAGCTGTACTGAAAGCCCAGCCATGCCCTCGGTAACAAGCTATATGAAATTGGTTTTTACTCATGGGATTTTTTTCAGCAAAGAAATTTTGCCCAGTATCTGGTGATATGTGTAAATATTAAAAATAAAGGAGGAAAGAACTAATGGATAGTATTAAAATAGAACAGCAAATACCAGCAAATCATGAGTGCAGTATTTTTAATGGATCGTTATTAAAAATAAAAAAGTGGGCAAAATAAAAGGGAGTTTTTAATGGACAAAATTGACAGTTCTGTTATCCTCACTGATTCCTGACATTTCAAGATCAGTTTTTTATCTCATGATTCAACAGCCTTAAATATTTTCTTCTAGTAAATCAGGCACAGCTACAGCTTTTTTCCTACCTTGGGCACGTAAGCTCACAGTTTTTTCTAAATGTGCTGATATTTATTATAGCCAGCGTCAAAAAACTTCGCACTCCATTTATATATGAGCTTCTCTTTGGCCTTTATTAGAATGATATACAGTCATGGTTAGGCATGCACAACTTCCTTTGACAGCAGCCAGAATTTCATGCATGGATCAAAGGTAGAGTAATTCCCTTAGGGTGATCTCTTCCCATCCGAACTAGAGTTATGAGCTCTGCTCCAGTGCAGAGCGGGGCTTCTTCAGCTCTTCCCATACTTCACATCGGCAATTCTGCAGCCATACAGCCACATCCTCCTTCATGCCAACGTACTGCATCTTTTTAAAGTTTATTTTCAGTGGAGAGAGTTATTTTTACCTGGTAGCACAAGTACAGGTTCTGATGTCCTAAATGAGGCTGAACATTGACCATGCAAAGGAAGAACATGGACTTGGAACTGTGTTTTCTAAATCTCTCCATCCACTGCCCAAAGACCCCAGTGGCAGGACACAGACCTTCAGATGATAGCTGCTTCATTGCTCCCATACAAAAAATCTTAGATAATGCAAAAACAGCGTTTGAATTCTCTTAGCTGAAACACTTGTTGCAGAATAATCATTGTGGTTTATTTTTACACACACGCACTCTGCATGTAAACATTTTCTTCTGCAATTCCTAGTTTGCTTCGCTTGGTTTTCTTTTCACCTTGTGGGCTAATCTTACGTACATCCCGGTTCCTTTATTTTGTCTGGGCACATGAAAATGGAGATTACCCTACAGCACACGCTGTAAGCAACAGCATGGATTTTCAGGGCATCTGGATTTAGAGTTGCCAGAATTAGAAACATGAGCCTGACGAGATCATGCTAGGGCAATTCCCCGGTACTGGGCCATAAAGCCAATCAATTTAAAATGTAATAGAAGGCACTATTACTGCACTGAATACTATGTGAAGGAAGGCACTTACTGCTCATTTGGAAAGAAAAGCTCATATTCTAAATTGCTTTTTAGATCAGTCTTGATCCTACTTTTAGTGATGTCAATGGTGACACTTCCGTTCAGTCCAGTGGTGCCAGAATTTTCCATTTACTGTTAACTACTTCTCCTCTTCCCGCTCTCCTCCCTCTCCGAAGCTCCCTGTCAGCACCGCTCCTTGTAGTTCCTCTTTGAGGACAGTTAGGACATAGAGATAGACCTTATTGTTCAGCTCAGAGGCAGCAAGATGGATAGTCATTTTAATCTCTTCAAAGAAGTAGTTCAACAGTCATGGAAGAGACGGTGAGAATGATGTCTTCTCTGCTCTTGCAAGTCTTGCCCTCCTTTCTTTTTGCTACTGATGACACAAGTCGTATAGTAGCCCCTAGTTATGAAGAAGAGGTGATCTTTCATCCTAAATGGGCTCAGCTATGAAGTTCAAGATGAGCTGACTCACTGATTTCAATTACCTGTAATGGAAGTTGTGGACTAATGTAAGTCTGGAAAACCGGCGAAAGAGAATTGCGTCTTAAAGTCTTGGATCTTTTCTAATATTTAATACTGTAATACTTGAGTTTCTAGTGCATGACACATTAACACATTAGCATGCACTGAAGATATTATTTTTATTATGTCAAAATTATTAAATGCCGAGAGACAGAATCAGCTAAAGTACCCAAGTGTATCTTCCTCCTCCTTCAGCTCCAAACTGACCTCTGGAGGAGCGTTGCTCTCCCTCCTTCCACCAGCCACGGGAGGAAACGGCTGTCCTTCTGACTTAGGCAATGGAAATCGGCATCAAAAATTCAGTAGTGTGGCTACGCCATACATGCAGTCATTCCCCGTTTCCTTGTCTAGCAACATTTTGTAGACGAGGAAAAAGCTGAGGAAAATAGCTGCTTTTCATTTTTCAGATACCGATAGGTCTTCGTTGAGTCTTTTTGCCATTTTATATAATACTGAATTTCTTTTACAAGGAGCAGTGGGAACCAGCATTTTTGATCCCTACATCCAGATAGTCATTATATGTAGATGTATGAGAAGGATCAGAGGTCTAGAAAGTATGACCTTTGAGGAAAGAGTAAATTAGGACTGTTCTAAACGGAAGGGTAAGAGGAACAGGATAATACTTTTGAATTATACAAAAATATGCTGAAAAATAAAGGGAGTACTTTCTTCTCTATGAATAGCATCAGAGAGAGAACAAGAAATTGGTCTTAATTTGTAGCTAGAAAGATTTGTATCAAATATTAGGAAGATGTTTCTGATGGTGAGGATGGCAAAAACTGGCTAAGGAGGTTGCAGAGCCTCTGGCATAAGAGGCCTGTAAAAAGGCAGGTGAGGTGGAATGCCAGAGGGCAATTCCTGTGGCCCAGAGATGGATTAGGTGATCCCCTGAGCATCCTCCAAACCCTGCATTTCTGTGATGTTCATGTTGAGGGTCAAATTATTTGTGATCCTATATTATATCCATTAAAATATACATATCCTTATTAAATACAGCAGGAAAATTCAATAAAAAATGGATTTGGAACCAATAGATTCCAGATTCCAACAGAAACAACGACATACAAAAATGAACATGAAATAAATGAAGGTTTCTAGGTCAACAGTATATGCATGGCTAAGTCATATACTAAGCATTGTATATCCGAGCTCTGAACTCAGGCAATTGGCTAAAATCTTAATCTTGCAGGTATGTATATGTGTATATGTATACCAAACACACATATGCATGCATACATACATCCTTGGATGATTTTATGTATCTTTAATTTTTCAGGTTCTTGTGTTTAGGGTTTTTATTTTTTTATTCATTTTCTATCTTTCTGTACCATCCATCTATCTCCAGTTGGCTAGCTAGCTAGAAATATCAACTTCTCGGTAAAAGCTCTGAGAATTGGGATTCCTGAATATAGATAAAAATCTTAGGTATTAGTGTAAGAAGGACAGTACCATGTTGCAATGTAAAATCCATAACAATACTCAGCATTTCCTAACCGCTTTTACAGTATTAAACATCAACAGTTCAAAGAGTGCAAGGAAGGCTTTCTTTTAGCTGTTGATTTAACTAGGCTTAAAATCCAATGAATAAATTGTACATAGTTCATCAGCTTGTGGGGTGCACAGTGCCTAGACACCAAATAATAAGCTACACATCCCACTGTGAACGTTTTATGGCCAAAAGACTGCAGGAACACCACTGTGGAACTGTCAAAATAAAACATGTAATGGACTCATAAATGAAATGAACGGATATTGGTTTAAAATCAAGTCCATAAATATGTGTCACACCTGTCCTCTGGGTGGTCAGCAGCAATCAAGCTGTTATATTCTGAACGTATTTTCAAGCTGATGCTGTCTGATTTGTCCTTCCTTCCTTGCTGAGCAGTAGCAAGGAATAAAGTGAAAGACCTAAGTCATACGGCGCCATTGCAAAGGCTGCAGCAAAGGTGATGTTAATATATGAAGCTAAATATACAACGGACCCATGCAAATTTGAGGCTAATTACGTTTTACTGTGTTAACCCTTTAAAAAAAAAAAAAAAGAATGAAAGTAGGTTTACAGCAACTGTTTTTACCACGCAGCAAGCTTCTGCACTTTCCCACAGAGGTTACTGTGAAAGTGGAAATAGTTGAACATAAGGATTAATAATAATAATAATTTACACTGTGGGAGTGCCAAGGATTCCCTCCATGCAAGGTACTATACAAACAAAAACCTATAAACGGAAAAGCTTCCAACCAGTGACCAGTGTGTGTGAATCTACTTGTGATTATTCCTTTTCATACTTACAACTCTGCCTCAGTGCATAATAAATTCAGCTAAATTCTTAGTACGGTTCTCCCAAAGGTTACTGATGTTAAGAGGCGATTTTCATTATTTTCCTAAATAAGCCAGAAAGGAAGACCCAACATTTGATGTCTCTCTACAAAAGGTCCCAAATAATCACCTAACTGCTTTCAAGGGTGTATCCCATCCTGCTAAACCAGGCACTTCTTTCAGCAACTGCTTAGGGGAGCCCACCCTCAGGGACTTTATGTGCTTTTTAGTGCAAAATCTTTTTGTTTGTTTTCTCGCTTATTTCATTTTTAAAGATAGTATTATTGAGTTCTTAAATTGCGCTGTTTAAAATGTAATCTTATATTTTGCCATTTAAGTCACCT
>NW_009199659.1:13056-17922 GCF_000690835.1 Fulmarus glacialis | reverse complement strand
GAAGCCATTTGGGGCCAGCCTTACGTAAATGCTATTGAAGAGACCCTCAAACTTTAATGTTTTTCCAACTTACATACACAAGCCAGACAAGGCCCTTTGTAACTCCCTGCCAGAGCAGTTTTACTGCCAAACCACATCACTGCCACATTCGTGTTACTCCCGACCCGTGGTGCACGCGGGTCCTACCAGGGCCAACGCTGGACACAGGGAAGTAGGCAATTGCCCAACGCACATGGGCAGCAAAATGGCTCCATTCCCGGCTCCCCTTGCTCTGCGGCATCCTGAAAAATCTGGTTTTTGCCGCTGACATAAGATAGCTAAGTAAGCGGAGAGCACAGGGACAGGGGAGAGATGTCGTGGGTGCACCTTGTCCGCCCACAGCGGCGGGAGCCACCGCGAGCAGCGGAGCCACACGTCTCCTTCTGGGCTTCAGACCTCCTATCCCTCTCCACCCCTTCTCCCCGCAATCACTTGTGCTCCTTGTGTTGACAGGTTTTGTTAAAAATTACCCTGTAGATGTTAAAGTTTTCAGGTTGTCAAAGGGACATCATCGATATTGTTCAGGTAGAGACTGATTTATTTATTTTTTAAAAATATATGACCGAAACATATTGTACTGTTAAACTGGGTTAAAACATGAAAGCAGCAGAATGGCAAAACTGCCGAAAAACCTATAAAAACACACGCATTGTCTGATTTTCTGGTGTGCAATGCAGATGAAAACAGCAACACTTTTTTCAAACCATTTGCATATCTGTAAATGGCTGCAAGGCAGGGTAGAAGAAGGCCAGTTGGATTCTATTAAAGAGAGAGGTAAACGGCTTTTGCTTCTGATTTTCATTTTACAATTTAGAACAGGGTCACATTCTGAATTTCTTTACAGGCTTTTTAAAAATGAGTAAAGTTCTTAACAACGCAGCCCAAGTGTAGAAGTGCATGTTGAACAGAATTACAACAAAAAATATCTATTCTTGTAGAAATAATTAATGTTTTGTCTCGTGCAGTTTTCTGATTGATCCACATAAAGCACATTTTAGGGCAAGCTGCTTAGCGAGATTTCAGGGGACGCTAATCTGCAGGACTTTCGCTGACAACCTAAACACAACGTCACGTGAAAGCCTTATCGTGGCAAACCCACCCGAAGCCCATCTGCAACGGCGGCGCGGTCCTGAGCCGCAAAGCTCTCACGTGTGATACCCCAGCGCAGGATGCTTTATTTATTGAGGTTAGATGCGAGGTTTTTGGTATGCCAGAATTATTTCTATTATTTCTATTATTTCCAGGAGAAGAAATTGGGGCACTGGGTTAGCGGCAGAGCTGCTTCCCAGCCCAGGATGAGACAGAGGGCAAGTAGGTATCTTCAAAGCAAACCTCTTTCTCTCTGTGATTGTCACCTACCGTAGCATAATAATAATAACAACAACAACAACAACAATAACAATAACAACCAACAATAATAATAATAGTAATAAGAACAATAACAACCTTTCACTAGTTCTTCATAAGTCTTGATCATTATTATATGCATCTTTCCAAACTTTTTTTTCATCCTTTGCTTCGCACTCCAGGTTGCAGCAGCTCCCGGTTGTGCGATGCTGAGGCAGTGCCACAGCATGATTTCTGCCATCCATGCACATATGCAGCAAGGCAAGGGTGTTACAAATGGGACACAAACCTACAAGAGTAGGTGGGCGATAAATAATTGCTACTTCTTTATAGCCACTTGTACCTTACAGAGGTCTCCGATTTGTCCTCACTCTGAATTATTGGCCTTTGCTGATGAACATAATCCTATGAGTAGTTATTCATAGACATAGCTCTTTTGTACTGGGTGCAACATGAAGGTTAGTTAAACCTCCCCTCTCCCTTGGCTTGGTGCATGCCCTTATTTCTCCACGCAGAGCCAGGGCTTAGACCAGCCTTTAGCACGGCACACAGGGGACTGCTAAATCGCCCTAAAGTTAGAGTGAGAGAAAGGGAGACCCAACTAAGTAGAGCAGCAAATTCTCCAGGTTAAGACGACAGACAGGTTAAGATGACAGACATTGTTCCCCCTCCTACTTAGTCAGCTATATTTATTTTTTTCAATGGATTTTTTCCTTTTCTGAGTCTCACTGTACCCTGCAATGTCAGGGAAATGTGTTAAGAAAGCTCTGCTACCCAGGGAAGGGCATAGTCTTAAAACTTGTGCACAGGGAGGAAAACAGATAGGAATATTTGGAACTTATAGACAGCTGAACATTAACATATATGAATTTGAAGGAGAGCTGGAGAGAGAGTCTCGACTGTCAGACAGTTGTATGTCATGCCGGGGATGGAGACTACTTCCACTTCAAGTTTGTAGCACAGGTGTCCCCGGCAACAAAAGCAACATATCCTGACACTTTGGGGGTAGTAATGGCTTTCAGTTGCTCAGATGCTCCCAGTGAAGTCTATTGGTGGTTATTTCAGTCCGACGCAACTTCATGACCTCATCTTACATTATCACATTTTGTAGAAACGCCAAGATATCACATTGCAACAACTTTGCCTTGCAACCGACGGTGTCAAAATGATCAGTCCCTAGGAAGGGAGGCGTTAGATGTGTGTATTTCCATCCTGTCTTCAGCAAATTATAGCAGGTTTTAAAGTTACTGCGATACAGGATTAGAAAAGAGAAGAGAAGGTTTCCAGCCCCCCCCAGCCCCTCTTGTGTAACCTGGGGACCGAACTAGAGCACCAGTCACTTGTAGTTTAAGGGTTGCTTCAGTCTAAGGCTCCTGGAAGTCCATATGCCAAAACACACATTTGTTCTTACTTTCTTCCATGAAGGCAACCTCACTCTGGCAGAAAGCACCCCCTGAAAGAATCTTTGGCTAATTTTAGAAATTCAGGGCTGACTTGCCCCATTTATTGCGGGTGTAAGGAGTGAAAGAGCCTTTCTGCACCAAGCCCTTTTTTCTCTCTTTGTACCCGTGTGAGCAAGGAAAGAGCCTGACTTTAACAGAATGGATAAAAATAAAACCGGCGATGGACAAAGCCAATTATGTTCCCCATTGCCTAGGGATGGGCAACCTAATTTGCAGCTGACAGTGATTTGATGGACTGAACCATCCTTTTTCTGATCCAGCATTTGGAGTAATTTTTATTGTAAACCAATCATTACAATGTAGGACTCTCAGTACCATCAGTGTCACCATGACAAATTCCCACATCGGTGTTAGTGTTGCTGCTAGGGTTTTTCCTCCCATCCTTCACTGCCTGACATGTTCTGGGAGGTGCTGGACGTGGCACACCATGCCCCTGTCCTCAGCGCGAGCCCTGGGCAGAACAGCTAATGGGTCGTGTGAGAGGGATGGTGCCAAACACAACAGTACCGACACTGGGGGACATGTTTCCAATCTCTTCGCTGTAATTTTGGCAGGGATGCTAAATTTAGTCCTCCAGTTCAGAGTATACATACAGCACATTAAGCTAGGAGTTTAGCAGCGCACATTTTCTCCTCCATCTTCATCTAAAATTGTCTCTGATTTTGCTCCTTTATGTGGTTTATAGGTCATAAAATTATTCCCTCCCCCCGAAGGATATTATACTAATTTGTGTCGGACATCTGTACAATCTAGTAAGTCCTAAGCCTTAGTGTAGTATCCTTATGTTCCCTGAATGAGCATATAGGCACGGCTTCTGCCCAGCCGTGGTTGGAGAGAACACCACTTCATTAGAACCAGCTGGAATTTATTTTCACCAGAACTTTAACAATTTCTCTTTTAAGAAGCCAAATCCCTGATTTTTCAGAGTAGTTGGAATTTACTTGTCTGCACTGGAAAAACCTCCCGCTGGATCATGTAAGCTGTGGGTTGCAGAGATAAAGGGAAATTTGGAGAAAGTGACCTGAGAGGATACGTGGAGGGTGAAAATCTGTTGCTCTTGCAGACGATGTGCCCTACATTCCCCTTCCCAGGCCCAGGAGAGCACAGCGTAGACCCAGGAGGCTCCATCTGTGCTTGTTTCCCCCTATTTCTGCTTAGCTGTGAAATCTGCAATTTCTTTCTTTCCACTGTGGTACCCAGACTGATTAACAAATGATAGACAGACACCTACTAACGGGAGGAATAAAAGCCTATAATTTTCGTAAGACGGATCACCAAGACTTTGCTCTAATATTGGATAGTTTTTATCAATACCTCTACTCCTGCCAAAGTCCTGAGTTAAAGGAGCATTATTAAGGCTGTAACATCAAGCACAGAGATGGTGAGACAGGCCAGGGTTTGTGGTAGCTGGTGCACCTTTACTTCTGCTCCTTCCACGCATCCTCTTCAGCTGCACAGTCACATGTATGTAAAAGTAACTGTGTACTGGAGAGCTATGAGGAGCAAACTATATATTTTCTGCTCATAGAAAATAGGGCTTTTTGCCTTATTATTTAGATTGATGAAATATTTGTATTGATCAAACATATATATATTGATTTTATTAGGTCAAAAAATCAAAGTGAAGATGGAGAAATATATTTAATCACTTCTGTAGAATTTGAAGGTGCCTAGCAGGGTATTTCGGTAGTAAATCTAAGCATCAGTTAAGTGAAGTTGGCTTAAATGGGTTTATATTAAGAAAACAAATGTGGTTTTTGTGCTTACTTATATAAACCCTTCTTCTTCCTTGATTTTAGCATATTAGGTCAAAAAATCAAAGTGAAGATGGAGAAATATATTTAATCACTTCTGTAGAATTTGAAGGTGCCTAGCAGGGTATTTCGGTAGTAAATCTAAGCATCAGTTAAGTGAAGTTGGCTTAAATGGGTTTATATTAAGAAAACAAATGTGGTTTTTGTGCTTACTTATATAAACCCTTCTTCTTCCTTGATTTTAGCATCCCGTTTTAGAATAT
>NW_009199659.1:7505-13044 GCF_000690835.1 Fulmarus glacialis | reverse complement strand
GCTTTCCCCAAATGGGTGAACAGCGTGTCCTTGCAGGCAGCCTTCTGGAGGCAGCGAGGCAGAGGGACGCCTGGCCACGGAGGGGACCCTGTGTGCCTGGAGGTCCAGGAGGAAGGGTTCTGCAACCTTGTGTCCCACCCCTGCAGTGCATCAGCAGGGACGCACGTGCGGCTCCAGACCTTAGTTTTGGGGTGGGGTTTGGTAGCGTAGCTGCTGGAGAGGTGTAGGAACTGCGTTGTGTGGTGAGAAGAACTCGCCGTTTGGTTGGCAGGAGCCTTCTGCGCAGGGTTGGGATGGGTGGCTGCATGGTCCCATGTGCAGGGGAGAGAGGCTGGGACGTGCGGGAGACCCGGCTGTGATGGGGCCGCGGCAGCCACCAGTGTTTCTGGGATCTCTGCATGGATCTGGGGTGACAATTGTGCCCTTATTGCTGCAGTGCCAATGGAAAGTGCTAAGAACAGTCTTTGTAGACCTGTTTCATGAGCAATCCTGTGAAAGGAAACAGATTGCCTCAGGCAAGACATTTAGAGGGTCTTACACTTCTCTTTATGCTTTTAAAGTGCATGTTCTTGCTCTCAGGGAAATATTGCCTTTCCAGAATGGACTTGGAGAGGGAGACGCTGTGTGTTGCACACACCTGCCGTGTGTTGCATTGAGCTGTAGGTGCTTGTTTAGGTCATCCTCATACAGAGAAATTCATATAAACGGGAAGGTCATATTATTGCTTCATATCTCCTTTATTTTCCACAATTCCTTTCTGGGTCAGGTTAAAGATTCCCTATACTCACCTTTGCATTTCCCAAGATTGGATGATGTCTTTTTCCGACTGGCGTTGCCCACACAGATGTGTCTGCGGTGCTCATGGAGAACCTCGGCACCACGTGGAGCTGGAAATCCAGCATCCCACCTGCATGCGCGCACAGCCGGAATCACTCGTGCACGCGGGGAAGTCCAGCCACAACACGGCTGGGTTTGGGTTTACAGTGGTATTACAGCAGCAATCCCAGTGAACAGGGAACAGGAGGTGGGATTTGTGTTCATGAAATTGCTGACACACGTTTAAATTCCAGAGGTGGCTAAAGACAACCATAAATCCATGCTACATCCACAGAACAAGCACTGGACCATTGCGGCTTTTTATCTGGGGAGCGCCGTGCTGTAAGAATGATGTTAATTGTGTCCAAGTTTGTCGGCCTGAGGCCAAACATCTTCTTTTAAAATGTTAGGGGACGTGGTCCATCCTTGGGGGCTGATTCTGCTCTCTTCTCTCTTCCCTTCTCATATTGGTCATTGCGTTGGGGCTTGCTCTGCTTTGAATTTCTACTGAAATTCATACAGAAGCTCTTGGCACCGTGTCAAGTTCGTGTCAAGTTCATGCCAAGTTCACTGAAATTTCATTTAGGAAAAAAGGGGTAAAAGGGTCTCATAAGACAAAAATAATTATTTTGGTTTTTTATATTTAAATTTTTAAATTTAAAATTTTAACATTTTAAATTCAGTTTGAGTTTCTAACATTTTGGGGTTGCATTATATATCTTATGGTGACATTAAAAATGGAAGGAAACCTAATGAAAATATTTGAAGCCATGGAAAATGGCTTTCCCACCTTTTCCCTTATTTGCTGTGGAGAAATGTTGAAAATCTATTGTGGTTTGGAATGGAACTGAATTTAAAATCTTTTATGAAACAGTATTTTCATTCTCATATAGCTGTTTACATAAGTTAAGTACAATTTTAGTCAAGATTTGCTAAAATTGAGGCTAAAATTTAGGTTTCTAAATTCCTGTTCAAACCCACAGGGTTTAGAGTTACCGAGCAGTCACGTTTCTCAGCGATTTCAATAGGCCTGTTCCTCCCACCTCTTATTCAGAATAAGCTGTAAGACTATTCATCTTGCAGCACTCTATGTTTAGACACTTATTTTTAAGATTTTGATTTTATTTTTAACGTAATCCCTTTTTCTGAAAATCAGAAGGTTTGCTAGAAAAAAAAATTCAATTTCTTTTTTTTTCCCCCACATTTTTACACAGGTTTCTTATTCTTTTGCAAGTTTTTTGAGTCATAGATCACGGCACAACAACCACTGTCATGCTCAGCCTTCCCACCCAGCAGGGACCACAGAGCAGGACAAATTAACTTTTCAATAAAATTATATTTTCAATTAAATTTTCAGTTCAAACCCAAATTTCTGTTTTAGTAAGATAGACAGTAAGATGAGACAACTGGCAGAAGTTTAGTGGCAGCAAAGAAGTTCCTCTGAATAGTCACCCACTCTAGTTCAGTCCTTTGCTATGTGATAAACTGATATGTTGATTTTTAAGTACAGAATTAGTAACCAATTTCACAAGGCTATTTCTTTAGAATAATCCTCAAGAAGTTTGATCTCATTTTAATTGGTGCAAAAATTGGTCAATAACTTCTATTACATGATCAGTTTTCCTCCAAACCTGTCTTCTATATAGATTTTAATATATCTATATACCTTAAAACAGTTTTCTGAAAGGGGAAAAAATATTATAACTCATTTTGGGGATTATAAAAGGAGTAATTTTCTTGAAACTGGTCCTTAATATAGCTAATAGCTCTTGGCTTCACCTCAAGATGGTTAACAAGCCCATCATTAACTGTGGCTAATGAAAAATTAATTAAACTTTTTTAAATCTAATACTGGATGACAAATCATTATAAATCATGTCCTTGGTTATTCATGTCAGTAAAGCGAATAAATGAGTTTGAAAGTTCATATCTATGTATAAAACAGAACCGTAAGCAAATATAGAATGAATTGTGCTCGTTGTCAATAGTTATTTTTTCAGTAGCTTTTAAAATTTCTTCTTAACATTCCCAGAATTCTCATTAATGTATGACCCTGCATATAATTTTTTGAAGATTTAATAGGAAACCTTAACATTGCATATGATCACAGAATCCTGGCATGTGCACTAGGATTATCCACACCAACCTGGAAGGTAATTAGCAAAACTGTGAAGACTTAAAAGAAGGAGGGCAGAATTATTACAAAGTCTAGCAGGACATAATTCAACAAAACTATTTCATTGGATTTATCAACTCCTGTAAGATGTCAATAAAAATAGGAAACAATTTTTTTTTCTGTTTTGAATTTGCCTAAGATAACTAGATAAAGAAATACAAACAAGATCAATAAGTTTTGTCTGAAAACCAGTTTAAAAGGTGCCACATGTATTAGATGTGCAGGAATAATGGGAGAAAACGCTGAGTACTCAAAGAGCCTTTCACAAGACAGGTCAGAAACCATTTGGTAAATCCTACGGATATTTCAAAGATACTAGGATCACCTCAGAAACCTCAAAATATTCCTCTAGTATTATTCATAGCTTCTAGAGCAATGTAGTGTCAGGGTTGATATAACCATAACACTTCTTATTACTATCTAAATATTTCTTACGTTGAATTAGAGTACCCCAAGTGAGCTTTGCGAGGTGCAGACACGAAGCGTTCTCCAAGCGCTTGCGTGGATAGGGGAGCAGGACAGACATGGAAAGGCCGGAGCGGTGAAGCGTGGTGGGCAGGTCAGGCAGCAGCCAGGAGCTGATGCTGGAAATGACTCCCTGCCCAGGACCCCGGGTCCCATCCATCAGCTCACACAGCTTTTCTTTGGAGGTCTGGTATAGCTGCACACGTGAAACCCTTTTTAATGATGAGAAGAGAGGATTTCCTTTAGAGTAACTCCTGTTCTGTGCGTGATGTGTTCCCCATCCTTTATTCAGGTGTTCTTTCAATACTGCCCAAGCTATACCTGCTCCTCCTTTGGGGCCAGAGGTCTTGACCTCTATTTCTGCTTTCTCCTTTGTTTTCTTTTTCTTCCTCTCCCGTAAGACTGCAGTGAGCTCACTACATGTTTTCTTCAAGGCCGAGCATCAGCTCCGCTTCCACTCCCTGACTCACCTTGTGATACCTCAGACTGCATCCCTTATATATCGCTCTATATATACCTGATAAAGCCGTAGCTCCATATCAGGTCTGCATCCTGTAGCCTTGCCTTCTCTGTGTGTTACATTTGTCCCGTCGGCTGGGGTGCAGTTGTGCTTTAAGATGAAAGCCGTTCCCAGTGAACTTATTAAAGACCTAAAAGTTACTTATGTACATAAGTAGTTACTGTAATCAAGTGCAAACATATTTTCTGCCTATCCCTATTACTCGAAAAAGCCCAGATTGATTTATTTGCAAATTCAGGAATCAGTTTGCCAAGTGTAAGAATATGTAATACAGCAATTATGGGCATTCCCCAAAAGCTGCATTTATGTATTTATGAAAAAAGCTCCCATGGGTAACAGTTCAAATAAAATATTTGACTTGGAAATGCTTTTATTTTTATAAGCTCTTTTCAGTTTTCTATTTTGAAAGCTGATGTAATATTTTTCATATCATGTAATATTTCTTTGAAAGGTCACATTTTATAGCCAGCATCGCTGTAGCTTGCAATGCAAGACATTTAGGCAGTGAACAAACTTCCTTGGTGACATGCATAGCTTCTTAAGAAAAGCTATTTTGCAAATGAGATCATAGCATCACATCTATTTTTTCTCTGAAAAACACATTTAAACTGAATTTTTTTGATTAGCTGTAATTCAGACATACCCGAAAATGTAATTAATTTTGATCACACCATTTCTGCGATTCAAATGATGGATAACAAATAGGTTATGCATAACCCTAATATAACAGCATTATATCAAACACTCAGTTTATTGCATTACAGATGATATCAGGTAATGGTAGTCATTCACATGAATAGTTCTCAATTCTGATTGAATTTGATTCCTTATTAGAGAGAGTTCCACAGTTGCAGAATATTGTACTAGTAATATAACAGAGAAATTGCTTCTAGCATGTGAAATGTGCAATTATAATAAGCAAATATTTAACTCGTGCCATGCTCTTGGGATCACAATGTCAATAAGAGACTTAAAAAAATTAATTGTTTCATTAGCCAGAAGCATCTGAGAAGTGTCCACAGCCAAGGTGGTCTGCCAGGGATCCCCAGCGTACAGAGCTGGGTTTACGAGGAAGGTGATGATTATACTGCTAATAAATGAAGGCTGGGATCCGTTTTATGATCAAAATATTGAACATAAAATTAATAAGCATCCAGTTATGACTGTAATAAATGGCAAAGACATTCACTTGATGGGAATGTCAGAAAAAAATATGAATGTAATGCATGTGCATGTGTGCACACACACTCGCACTCGTACGTTGGCTTCCTTGCCACGGTTGATCCTTTGCAGGCTGGCGTGAATTTCACCAAGGAGTGCTCAGGGGTTCTCACCTTCGGAGCTTCACTTTAGGGGTGTAAAAAAAGGGCTGTCACTGCATTTAACGAGCCACTGAAGGTATAACTGTTGACTGGCTGTTGCTCTGAGAAGAAAAAAAAGATTTCTTTGTGACTTCCCCCTTAATATTCCTTCAAGGGCTTGGGACAATCTCGACCTGAGGAAGCCCCTGATACAAAATTAAAATAAGAGTCAAATTTCTCTTCCTTCAGAGCCTTCTGCCT
>NW_009199659.1:331-7494 GCF_000690835.1 Fulmarus glacialis | reverse complement strand
CCGCTCTTTGCTTTCTTACTGACGGGTGCTGCAACATGTCATTATTCATGAGCATTTTCAGCCGGAGACAGATGTATGAACTCCCATTTTCTATGGAAGATTTCTTATGGAGCCAGCATTACCAAGCAATGATTAGATAAGATGACACCATGGGAAATTCAAGATGGAAAAAAAGCCAGAACAGGTATGCTGCAGAGCTGAAACGCTATCAGTCCTTATTGAAAGGGCCTTCATCTAGGACATTCAGAGGAATTCTTTTAAAGGCACCAGCTCTCTAATGAAGCTTAATAATTCTGATTTGACAATACCTAGCAGCAGAAACTGCATAGATGCTTAATAATAGTGTAATCATTTTCTGTCAGCTGTTTGGTTTGCAGCACAATACGTATGCTTGCATTATTCCACTTAAGATAGAGATATTTATATTTATTGAAATTATATACTTTTGTATTATGTATCTCTACCTTTATCAATTATATATTTTTTAAGGCAGGGTTGCAGGGATTTAGATTGACTAACACCGTGGGAAATTTAGGATGAACCAGAGCCAATGTGCCAGTTAAAAGGAGAGCTGAGAATTCATCTGCTTCAGTTCCAGTGCTTTTTCATGGAAATCAGCTATCTAATCAGGAATCATTTATTAGCACTTTGTAAGAGTTTGTGTGTCAGGATAAATTGAGTCATTAATTGCAAATACACCTGTGAGATCTTGGAATATGTATATGATGTATATGTATGTATGTGAAAAATGTTGAAGGAATGGGAAGTACAGATAACGTGAGACTGCAACAATGAAGAAATATTGAATATGAAAAGTAAGAATGGAGGAATTTAAAAGTTAAAGGTGATTTTAAAGAAAAGGCAACTATCATATACAGAAAAGGAGAAAGCATAGATAAGAATGAAACGCTAGATATCCCATATGCTTTTAAACACACTAGTTACAGAAAACTGCCTTAAGTTTACATTCCATTGCATTATATGAAACGTGCGGATTTTATGGGCTTTCCACTCCTAACTCCTGGTATGTAACGTAAGCTCCAACTACAGCGTGCAGCAGTGGAATAGCAGGATAAGGACTATTGGGAAGAGATGCTTCAGAGGGATTTCAGATGCTGTTGAAGGGGTCTTCCCCCTTGGAAGTTCAGATCCTCAGATTCTACTTACTAATTTGGATTTATTTAACTGTTTCAAATGAATTGCGATAAAGTAATATAAATAGAAGGAATTTGTGAAAATGTGTGGCACAAAAAATGAAACTACTGGAATTTTTCAGCAGAACACTAGGGAAAAATCACTGTTGTATCTTGTGCAACTCTAGCAGCAACTTTGATGGTGATGTAATCTTACAAAAAGCACTGAATCACGCTGTCAATTAACCTGAGTAGCAATGTACATATATATGAAGCGTTGCATAAAAGAGGAATTTTAATATATTATAAAAACTTGGTAACGTGATCACAAGAAATCTGTTAATTAGCATGTCTGCCATACATCATTTTGAACATTCACCTTAAGAGAACTGAGGACAGTGTTAGCAACAATGTGATACGAAATAATTAGCTTGTTTTCAGGGCTTAAATAGTCATTACTTTCTTGTGAAGTCCCTAATTAAGCTAATCCTAGTTTATAATACATTAGCAACCACTCTTTATGTAGATGCTACTTCTTAGAGGATAAAAATAACTTCAAATTTTGAAATGCTCAAAATGATATGCGAAATTGTAGAGCTTGGGACAGTAACAATACAGACTAAAAAATTTATGTAAGTACTTGATTTATTCCTTGCTGCCCACGTGCAATTTGCTCACCTGAAGTCTGCAGATACAACTGTTTAAAGGCTCTCATGAAACAATTTTCCCCTTTCTGCTTTGAAAGCCTATGACAGCCTGTTACCAGGATTTTCTTAGGAGGTCTTGTTATAGCATTGCCCAATTATTT
The DNA here is from genome assembly GCF_000690835.1 of Fulmarus glacialis. NCBI lineage: Eukaryota > Metazoa > Chordata > Aves > Procellariiformes > Procellariidae > Fulmarus > Fulmarus glacialis. Next base: position 5,553 of record NW_009199659.1, on the reverse strand, counting down.
CCTAAAAAGTGTAAAGGTTTTTTCCTGGTAATTTACCTGTGGTCAGTTGGAGGCAATATTTAGTTGCAAACTCTCAGGTCATGCAGGAAGGAGTTCACGTTTATGCAAGCTAATGAAATTAGCTGAGGTGGGAAATTCAGAATGATGTGGAAAACAAAGGATTCCCCTCCCAGCCAAAAGGAATAATTCATCAGAAAAAAAAAAAATGCTGAAAACTCAGCCAATGAATCCTGCAAAGAGATCAAAATGAAGCAGGGAAGCCTGGATCTCCCTGTCCTTTGGATTTACAACAGGCAAGGAATTACACTTCCCATTTAAAGACAGAGATGAACTTAAATAATTTGTAGAAGCTTTTTTATCAGCTTATGCTCAAAAACTAGAAACTGGAAGAGATAACCACAGCGAGGAAGAAAGCACCTGAGATAACTGTATATGCACCGAGCAACAAACCACAGGGTTTCTTACAGAGCTATTTACCCAGGCACCTAACTGAAACATGCGGTTGCTTTACCACATCATGTAATATTCTCTCTGTTCCCCCTGCACTTTCTCTCCTGGTACAGTATCAATAATTCATGTACTCTTCTTACATGGGCTATTTAACATGTTGTAAGAGGCAAAATATACACAGTATGTATAAGGGGAAGAGATTTCCTGCAAAAGATATTTAACAGACCTGTAAAGCCTGGGAACACGGATAAGGCAAAGCGCAAGGACATGTCTCACCCAGGCGTGATAGGCAATTCCCTTTCATGCTCATTTTTAATTTTTTGCATGAGAGGTGCAAAAACAACTGCTATAAACAATTTTCTGAGACAAATATCAGTGAGTCCACAATCTTAGCCTATACAAAATAGAGAACAAATAAAACACAATGCAACAAGGCACTGGAATAATGCGATATTGTGTTCAGAGCAGTGGCAACGTATACAAGCTACCTTTTTTTTTTTTCCAATTTCCCTCTAGATTGTGAGTCAAAGCTACTGACTCCCTCCCTAAACAAGACTTTGGTAACACCGCCCAAGCCAGCATGGCCAAACCCCCGTTCTCATCCCGCTGAAGTCTGGGACAGCCTTTTAAATTAAAAAGTCCTTAATACACATGTTTACGTGTTCACCGGCTCACACTTATTTTTTTATGAGCAGAGCACATTTAAGTTAGAAAAGATTAAGTGGAATTAAACATGGATGCCTTTTTTACGGAGCCAGTTCCCAGAAGACTTCAATTTTTTCAGCATTCACTCCCGAAGACTCCTCTAGCAGTGTTCGATTTGACTGCAAATGACAAGCTGTACACAGGAACCAGACATTTATATCCCTATCATCACTTATTAACTGTTGTTATTGTCACTGACAATGTAGTGATAATAATAGGGATTCTTTCAACACCTGGCTTTAAGATGTAGGAGTTTATGACATTCAAAAATATCTCAACAGAACTGACAGGTGAAGGCATGTTCAGAAGCAATTTATACCAGGAACAGTATATAAAAGCCACACAACAGCTGAGTGGGACCTTGAGGAGTCTTTGCTAACCCTTAGAATTTGACTTAGACATTGAAAAGCAAAGTCATTTTTTTTTTCTTTCCATCTGTAAATCACACGCCAGTGTCAGTGTGTTGCAGCTTATATAGGAAAATGACTAATAGGGAATAATAGTGTTGCAATAAACAGTATGAGGAGAGCTGTGATTGAGTGGAAAAAAAAGGAAAACTGGCTTTTGCCACTTTCTTGACTAATTCAAGGTATGAAGTGAATGTACTGAGATGCTGATGTCCTTCAACTTTTGTAAGATTTGAGATTCTTCTAAGAGGGGTTTGGCGACTGAAAGGCTCGGGCCTGGAGAATGGAAAATGCCTTCAGCTTCTAAGATTGTTGTTTTATGGATAATGGGATGTGAGCCTTTCAGGCACTACATCATTCGCAGTACAAAGAGATGGATCCTGTCTCCTCATTTGTGTGCTCTTCTGGTGTGCTGTCCAAACACTGGTCCACCATAGTCACCTACCAGTCAATGCACAGAGGATCTTTCATCACATGCAGGTCAGATTTCAATGGGAAGAGATTGCTGTGAGGACCTGAAAATTATTGATGTAGGCTAAAGTCATCCTAATCTAGTAAATCTACATCAATAGGACTTCAAAAGAAGGATTTGAAAAACCAACTTCACAGCCTGATGGAAGATCATCTCCAGTTACTCCCAGATATTTGGAAAGACAGCGTAGACCTGAGCGGCCCTAAGTTGTGCCCGTGGCCTGGTGGGTTTGGAGGGACCTCAGCAAGACATGGTATGCCAAGACATGGCCAAAGGAGCAATCGTGTTGGGGTGGTTTGGAACTGTTGAGGTCTCCCTTGTGAAGACCAGCAAATCCAGCCTGTGAGGTACCGATACCCGAGGCACTGACTAGCTATCACTGGTACAAAACGGGCCTCCAAGGCTGCACGGCTTTGCAGCAGACGGCTCCACTGTGGCTCTGACTCGCCAAGTCCTGAACACCTCGAAGGACGGCAATTTCATTGCTCCACTGAGTGCTGCATGCTGCACTACGCTCTTGCTAAGAAAATTTTTCCTACTGTCCAAGGAAATAAATCTTTACACATCCTCCAGACGTAAACTAATGATTCAGAGTCATCAAAATAAAATTACTTAACTAATGTGTTATCTGAAGTTGGAAGAGGCACGTTTCAGTTGCAGTACCACAAACCAGACAAAGGCAGAGGGGATATTATTAGCTAGGCACTGTCTCACAGGATCAGAGGTATGAGATATAATATATATAAGGACCCAAGGGTGAGATTATCTCAGGATAATACACCCTTTATGTTTTTAAATTGCAGCCAAAGCAATCAAACCTGTTACCATAGCATTCATTTTAATGCACAGATAGATTTGTAGCTCTTGTTTATATAGCTCATCCTCTGGAGGCACCAATATGATTCCCTTTAAAACTTAAGTTAATGAGAAAATAATGGAGCATTGTGGATATAAGCAAATTTTTTTTTCACTGTCACTGTCATCATCTTTTATACAGCCAGAGGGCTCTTTGAAAGTATAAGTTGGATTTATTTTATGTACCACAAAACCTTTAAAAATCTTTCTTTACACCAAGCTTTCTGATTCCAGCCTAAAGCCAAAAATACTTACTGTCTAAAGATATTTATAAATCAGTATATCATCCATAAATCTTACCTTATCCCTAATAGGAAATTTAAAATTGTAACTCTTAAAACTTCACCTTGGCAACATACATTCTTATTTTATTGGCTTTCCTGGACAGAAATCGCTGATGAGATACTGTATGTGGCCAGGCAATAGGGATTGCATATCAGTTGCTGAGTGTAGTGAGCTGTGTAATGAAGCCATGTTTGTTTACTTTCCTTTGTATACAGCACTGCAGTAAATCTCCGGCCATTTTCAAGTTTTTTGGAAATTTCTTTTTACTCCATCAGTTCTCCTCATCCTTTTGGACCAGCTGAGGAGCTCCGTTCTCATGGAACATCCTTCAGTGCAAGGACAAGACGTTGCCAACGTTGACATCAGCAAGTCTCATATAAGCTGGTTCCAAATCTCAGGAATTCATTTTGTCTGGAAAGGATTGGTGATATATACGTAATTTACACTATCTAACATTTATTATTCGTACATATAAGCAAACACCCATGTGGATTGGGTCTTCAGACATTCCAAACTTTTAAGAGTTAATATGAATAAAAGTAGTGTAATTTACTGGGGCTGAAGTATTGCCCCTGGTCTCACTTGAAGACCGTGGAAGTTTTGATTTGAGCAGGAAAAGCTTCAAAGCTTCTGTTGGCTGTGCCTGCTGGTGAGGGCACCTCCTTTGCAAGATTCATATTGTCACTCTACAGTTTTTTGTGCACTTCTCTGCTGCCTTTGGTTTCCTTTAATCTTATCTGAATTTTAGACTGCTCCCGTTAACCTTTGCCTCATGATGAGTCTGGCCGTATGCTGAATCATACCCCCTCTTCCCTGCAGCTCGGTGTTGTTTCTGTCATTGGGGATCCTCTGTAGTTGGTCTATCTGGTGAGCTAGAAAGGCATCTCTTCTGGAAGACGACCTAGTTAAATTTTCATCTCCCTGGGGCACCAGAGGCTGGTGAGCCAGCCAGGTTTTTCCAGAGGTCGGTGCATGGTTCATGAAGAAGAGTGGCAGGCATTTTGCTTCTGCCTTCTGGACACGCAGGTTGGGGTGCTGAGACTGTCACCCACCACGTCTTGAGGCTTTTGAAACCTTGTCTTGCCACAGCCCAGCTTCAAGACTTGCAAGCTTGCTATTACAGTGGAAATGTAATTATTGACTTCAATAAGAAAAATGCTGTGGTGGGAAGTCACTAACAAAGTGAGTGAATTCGAGAAAGTATTTCATTGTTAGAACCACTAAGAAATATTATCTACGTTGTCAGCAATGGCAGGAGAAAGAAGACTGAAGAGCTTCAGTTGTCCTATTCCTTAGGCTCTGGACATCTCACCAGAGCGTGAGATGTTTCCTCCAGATTGCCTGGCTGCTGCTAACCCCTGCAACACCAAACCTCCTCTTTCGCAGCCCTTTTTTTTATGCCATGGAGCTGACACAGTTGGAGTCAGACTCAGCTGGTCCCGCTGGGATCTGATCGGGAAAACCATTCCGGTGTTCCTCCTGACAGATTTACTTTGAATGAGTTTATATTTCAGATTGCCTTGGGATAGGAAATATGTATGGAAAGATCTCAGGGGATCGGATTAAGTAGTTTTAATTATAATGATGGCCTCTATGGAAAAGCATTTCTTAAGAAACGTTAAACAAATATACTCTTTTTTTTTTTTTAACCTTGCTTGGTGTGTGGGAATTTTCCACATCTAGAAAAAAAAAAAAAAGAGAATTTAAATTTAATTATAGTGTTTCATTAAATCTGCATACTCACTGTGATCTACTGTGCACACGCAGAGCTAACAGTGCTGTGTTGTGGGGACCTTGCCCGTACTACCTGCAAATAAGCACAGGCAGTTAGAAAGGTCAGGGATTCAGTGAGGTTGTTTCAGGTTGTCCTTGCCACCTCTCTGCAGACGTAAAATTGTTCTCCACACCATGTTTCTAACAGTTTGCCAAATCTAGCATTAGAGATGTCAAATGGCACCGTTTCTATTACTTCCCTTGGGACACTACTTTAGTTTAGCTGATCTTGCTGCTGGGAATAATTTCTTCTTAATATTCAACTCCATTTCCCC
>NW_009199659.1:0-312 GCF_000690835.1 Fulmarus glacialis | reverse complement strand
GCCCCACGCCCGCCCCAACAGATCCTTCCCCTCCTCAGGGTGTTTGCCCCAGGTACTTTTAGACCCCTCTTGATGTCATCTTATTATTGTAGCTCAGCTGAGCTACACATATTCTATATGTATGAGCAAACAAGGAAAACATCATGAATGAATCCGTTCAACTCCGAATCATTTTACCAGCTCATCTCTATTTCACTGCATTTGGTGTATGTGGTCTGTAAAACAGAAATCCCAAACTACAGCCCTAGGAGGGATATCCCACTGAATAGAGAGAAGGGATCATTCCTGCAGCTATAATAATAATAATAATAA
>NW_009199658.1:3680-11438 GCF_000690835.1 Fulmarus glacialis | reverse complement strand
CCCGCCCAACTTGGTGTCATCTGCAAAATGGTTGACTTGAAGACTTTTGGTGCAGGGGTCTTTTATAAGGGTAACCATTTGCCCTTGGGTTAGGTCTCCAAGAAATACCATTCTACTTCTCAAATCCCCTCCTCAGTTTCAATATGATGCTTCCCCCTGCAACGTCACATATATTCAGAGCAACAAAACATTGTCACAATTTCTTCACAAATAACAAAGAGGGACTAACATTTTAGGTGAAGTTACAGGAAGCTAAAAAATAACATTGCTGTTACTGAAAGATTCCAGCTTTGACTTTAAGAATGCCCAACACTACAGGATCAGAGAGGGTGAGCATGGAAGTGTTTTCTCAAATGTCTGGATACAGAACTATTTTCTGCCTACCTGAACAGAATTTATGTTCTGCAATGGAGGTCTCAGAGCATCCCTTATCCAACGGTAGATCTCCACAGCAAGGAGTTTGGCTTCATCTCGAACAGCCTTTTCCCGAGACTCAAACAGTTTTGGCAATACTTTAATGATTGGCTTCAGTGAGATTATTTTTGAACCAAATTCACTGAAAGTTAAAAACATGGAATAGCATCAGTGTTCAGGTAGGAACCAGAGTGTTATGCACAAATAATAATTGATTTTTTTAAACAATCTACGAAATGCTTCCAGTGCACATTTAGGGATTGTGTCATTTACTCAAATCATTATTACAGCTATTATTTTGTGAAGCTACTAAGCTACTGTAAAATGTAAAGAATATTTGCCCTATCATAATTACCCTCCACACCCAGCTTGGAATTACAAAATCAGGCTTCTGAAGTTACTTCAAAGCACTTAATCCAATCTGCTGCTTAAATCTGTTCCCTTGCCAGGGGAGGGGGGGAAGAGAAAAAGAAAAGAGTGTCCTTAGATCAAAATTTGTATGACCTACTTTTTTTTTTTTTTTTTTTTTTTTAAATCAGAATAGAATCTCCTTTGTCTATCCTTGGCGGCAAACTGCAGTAAAAGCTTTAGTCACTTTTCCACTTGTTGGACCAGATAATTATAGTGAGCCTGGGTCATCTTCACAGAAAACACACATGTTGAAATATGTGCTGCTGAAAGGACACATAAAACAAGTTTCCCCAGCTAATCACCCTTCCCTGTCAGCAGACTGTACATGTTGTTGAACTTAATACACTAAACTTTCTTTTTCAATCACTGCTGAATGAGAACACAAGAACTTTCTTTTCATACTCATAGTAAAGTTAACTGCTACAGTTCTTAAAGCATCATATCTAAATCACCTCAGAAGACATAAGTTTTTTTGATTCAGAAGCATTTCTTTTCCTTGAGAATCCCGAATTAACCTTTCCACCTATCACACTTTTTCTTCTGCTTCCCTCCAATCAAGTACCACATGAAAAAGCTAGTAAAAATGGCTGCTCAAGAACAAAAACTTACATGTCTCACTTCCTAAAAATTCTGGTGCTCAACATTTTATTGCCAAGCCCACTTTGAGAAATACTAAGTATTAAAACCTGCAAAAGAGGCTCCAGTTTTAGAAACAACACAATTTAAATGTAGAATATGAACAAATGAATTGCCCAAGATTTTTGTTTTTCTACCATGACTCAAAAAAGAGCATATTAGGAAAAGTGCCTATGCAAATTCTCTTATTCTTATCTAATTCATATAATATTATCTCATTCATATAACAACACAAGAAAGAACAGAAACCTTAGCACAAGAAAAAAACCACCAGAAGCTAAACTAGTTATGCACTCAAGCTACCCACCTAGGTACAACATAGACAAATTTTGTTATCAATGCAGAAACCCTGTCAAAGCACAAGACAAATTTAGGTAGCAACACAGCTCTGAAGCAGAAGACGACGGTTAAGTCAATAGGGCTTAATGAAAGAATTTGATCTTGCAATCTCAAAGATAATAAAATACTGCATATAAAAAAATAGGCAGATGTGGCACATTTTATAGGCGTGGTTAGCTGAAAGACATAGAGGAAGGTTACGCAGGTTTCTAATTACACTGTACTGTTAAAAGGACATCTGATTAGATAAGGCAATTTAAAATAGCCAAAATATATTCTTAAATGTGGAACAGTATTTTCACTTAGTAGAAGCACAGGCAATGTGCTAAGTCCAATGCTTTATTTTGACTTCTACTACAGAAGCCTGAAACAATTAGTTTAACAAGGACCATCTACACATATGCCTCAGCAAGTTCTCTAAAAAAATACCTAGCATAAGACACTCTCCATCTACATTACACAGTTTTCACATGAACTACTTTACTCAGAAAAAAGTGTTCTGTCCATTAATACCAAAATTATCTGTTTCCTTTTTAAAAAAAGAAAAAAAAAAACCACACCAAAAAAACCCCCAACCAAACAAAAAAACCCCACAACCCCTAACAGACAGTGAATTATGTATATACCAAGTATAAGAATTTGATAAAACCCCAGTATTTTTCACTCAACTCAAAGGCAGCAAGCATACTTGAAGTGGAACAAAAAAAGATGTTCCAAATCTAATCTTGAAACCAACTACGCCATCTTAATTAAACTGGATTTGATTTTTGGGGAGCAGTATCAGCTTTTGTTTTTAATAAAGAAATTATTATTTGGACAATGGAAACTTACTGTGCAATGAGTTTTTTTCTTTTTTTCTTTTTTCTTTTCTTCCAAAAACACACACCATGTACCCAATTAAAGATGCTCACATCAGTGAGGAAAGCAGTGGGTTTTTAAAAAAGGTTTTTAAAAAAAGAGTACATTTTAGTTTTCCCATCCGTGAATTTATTTCAGCTATTCAGAAGAGAAGCTCCATAGTCTGGAACAAGACACACTAATCCTGCCCTTCTTTCAGAGGTCCATTGTGAAAAATGGAAGTTTGGTAAACGGTTGCCATGAACTAAAGTGATCCAAATGAGACTTGTACAACAAAGACATCTCTCACATCTAACAAATCCCATGATGGTCTCAACTGTTGTCAGAAAATATCAGTTCAGTAAAGATACATCCTATTCAACAATAACAATAAGCAACAAATTAGACTCTACATACTGCTGGGGTGAGAGGAGGAAAAAAAAAAACCCAAAACAACAAAAAAACCCATGAACTAAAAACTAAAAGCTTACCTTAGTGCTTTCCTCAGTGTCTCTATACATGCTACTATGATTTTAGGGTTTTTGTTGTCCAGACCCTTTAGTAATTCTTCTTGTACTGCCTCCCCTTTCTCAATTTCTATATACATTAGACATATATCTAGACCCAGCTCCTTTGCTCTGGCTTTTGGCTGATTAAACACTTTATTTACAACTCCAGACGCTACTTCTCCCGTTGTCCTGAAAGATGAGAGAGAGTTACTTTTGGAACATTTAAGTGAATTAGGTGTTCTACATTATTATCCACAGACAAAAGCACACACAACATCCAAAACATGGATTAAAACTCAGCAAATCCTCATATAACAGGGACTAAATTCTAAGTTAACTTTGAAGGTAATAACCTTTTGTAAAAGACTACTTCAACCTCTAGTTTAATCAAAAGAACTCCTGCAGACTGAGTGCTAGTTAACATGTTCCTAATACTGGATTACACCAGATAGTGAATAGTAGACATTTTCTCAAAAGTGTATTCGTTAACATACATTAGTTAAGGTCCACAAATAAATGCCATTTCCTGGAATTGCATATGTTGCAGTTAACTAACATATAGCACTGGCGCATAATCCCAGCACAGAATTTCACATCTATTTCAAAGCTTCCAATCAACTAAATCATTTACACCACTTTTAAATCAAGGGGTTTGGAAGGTTGTAAGGTTTTTAAACAAAGCTTTGGGTTTGTTTATTTGTTTTTTAAATAAGACTTTTATTCATTTCATCAGGTCACAAAGTCAGTGGACCAAAGCACTGATCTGGCCCATTAGGTATTTTTATTTCACGCTCAGGAGTACGGGCTATTTCATGGGCTAGACAACAGTGAAATACCAAAAAACATCCTGTGAAGAAATTGGCAGGTATGAAGATTCATATTGGTTAAGCTGGATGCAACACCGCATAAACATAACTACATTTTATTTCATGGATGAATTACACAAATACCTCCCTGGGAAAAAAAAGAGTCCCCTGTATGTATAGACCGTTTTAGTCAAACAAGAACAGGGATTCCAGTTCACAGCACCTATACCACCAAATTACTGACTCACTTTCTCTACTACTTCAGAAATCTTTACTACTGCCTTTAATAGTTTCTTTTAACATTGTAAACAACTTTTGTCAAGTTAATATGCACATGGAGGCCATCTACAAGGAAAGCCCACTATTCAGCAAATTCTCTAGATCAGAAAGCAAGTTTGGCTCTCAACAGTAAAATCAGTTAGTGGCCACCGTACAATTTATCTGCAGCCTTTCTCAGAGAGGCACATTAAACTGTCGTAACAGCCTACTAATAGCAAGAAAAGGCTACTTACTTCCCAGCTACATGAGCATTTTCAACATAAGCGAGTGCTGCTTCCAGTCCTTTCAACTGAGCCACTGCATTGGAGTCTGTCACAAATTTCTTTATCAATCCAAGATACTTGGACCATTCGGGACTCTTTTCATCATCTATCTTCTGGAAGAGCTTAAGGGCTTCTTCATAACCATTTAATCTGGCTTTCCACAGCTGGAAGCAGAAATCAGACGTTTAAATGTTGTGCTAGTGCAATCTTAACTCACCAATCTCGCAAAGTTCTTCAATCATAGTTGAAATTGTGCTCAGTAAGCTGGCATCTGCAAGATCTCTCTTCAATGAGTATATGAATAACATGCAACAGGACAAAATACTCCCTCTTGTCCTGCCAAGGATGATCTGGATAGAGAGATGCCAGTCTTCCCCACTGCTCTCCATAGCTCTAACAACCACTGATGAGTAGGTGGGAGCCCAACAAGTTTCAGCTACAGATGAGTCATTTCTCCACATGAATGAGTGCACTGATCTTTCAGCGCACATGCTTATGCCATACAGATTATGATGCTACTAAATTCTGCTTAATAAATGTTATTCAGCCTCTAGGCTGGATAGAACTGATGCAGTTTCAGAGCTGTTACACGCACATTGTGTGGCTGTTGAGACTACCTAACTATGGTGTACTTAGTGGAGGCCCACAGAATCACCACAGCAGAGATACACGGCAAGCCAAACCCAAAGACAAGTTTTCCTACCTTGTGTTCACATTTCTGGTCAATGGGCAGTTTCATCCACTCACTGTCGTCCCCCATTGTAATTCAGGTTCTCTCTTTAATTACAGTAATTCCTGTGGAGATAGGGACAAGTTAGAACACAGAAAGATACATGTCAGGTGCTGCCCGCAGCATACTTCTACTTAAAAATGAAAAAACAAAACAAAGACAATTCTGTAGCAAAACTTATTGCTAATGTGCAACCCAAGCTCATAATTATATTTAGATATGCACTACTAAGATAGACCACTATTTTGTTACCCCTAGAAAGCTACTAGAAACCATTAAAGATGGCATTAAAGTGCAATTCATAGTATCTCAGACACTAGAAGTCTCAATCGGTGAAAGTTTTAGTAAGCTGAGAAGGCATGCAGAATATAACCTCACCTAAGCTTGAGGAAGAATGTACTATGATTAGGGCGCTAAAACAAAATGAGTACCCATCAACACAAGAAAACTGACTCTTACTGACACGTGCTTTCAGCAACAGGTGCCATGAATCAGTGTCAAAAAATAATCGGGTGGTAGTGTAAGGACAGCCATTTTAACAACTTTACAAACAGCACAACTGAAATGAATAGTACTGCAAGAGGAACAAAACCCATTTTTGCAAGCTGGCCACTTTATGCCCTAATTCTAATGTAGCCAGCGCCAGCAACTGCAACAAGAGATCCGTTTCTTACCACTCACAGGGCTCAAATCCTTACTCAAGGATTCAAATTCCTAAGTGTTTTCCTCTTCCCCCTCTTTCCTTTTTATTAAAATAGGAATACTGACCATTAGGGTACAAGAGATGAGACCTCAGGTTCAATGCCCATCTCAGACATAGTGTACAACTCACCTGACTGCTCAGAGAATAATGAGAGAATATGCCTGATGCAGGGAGATCCGCAAAATGCAAATAGCAGCAGCAGTAATGAGGGCTTCCAACATTATTCATACAAACACACAAAATCAAATCGGAGAAGGAGTAACACATTCCGCACACCAATTTGAATGCATAGACAAAATGACCAAAATTCTAAAAACTGGCCAGCATATACAACAATTTATCACTACAGGCATATAAATACACAACACTAGCAGGATATTCCTAATGCAAATTCAGCCTATGCCAGCAAAGCTGCATAATTTATCCTACAAAGTATTTCACCTAATGCACAGAGGTTCTCTGCAGAAAATTAACTCTTAGAATTAGAAGCATAATTTCACTGGTGTAAGTTAATATAAGCAAGTTCTCCAAAGCCTTCTGTCAGCCACACAACATTAACATACAGCTAACTCGATAGCAAAATTAGGCTAGCAACACTCCACAGTAAAAACAATCTTCTTTCTTCCTTCCTGGATTAGTTAGAAGATACTTTAAAAAAATAACAACCCAACCCCCCAATAGTTTAAAAACAAAAACACCCCACAAAAACAAAACCACAACCCACCCAAACCAAACAATAAAACCCCCCCAAACCCCCACCAGCCACCAACACCCACACCAAACTGCACTAAGTTTACCTTAAATATTTATAAATTCCTATGTATGTTAATACTGTTCTCACTGTAATTGCATAAACCTACTAATTTGCTCAATGGCAATAAAACAAAAGTCAATGTCAGGACAGAAGTTGACTATGCATATAAACAAGTGTATCCAGGCATTATTATGGCTTGTCCTTCTCATTTCACAGCGATGTGGATATTTTTTCTTGACATCAGCAGAGTTGCACAGTGGTACCGAGAAGTTTGCTTTTTAAGCAAAAAAAGGTAAAAAAAAAAAATTGTTGAGAGGGCCAAAGATGAAGACATAATGAATCCCTAGAATTATAAACCACTGAGAATGAAGGGATCACTCTGCTCATTATGTAAGAAACAAAGTACACAGAAGTGAGGCTACCTAAAGCCCATTCTACTGAACCATTAATTCTGGTACACTACCTTTTTAAATGTACAACTTATTAAAAAAAAAAAAAAAAAAAAGAAGCTCTGGTTTAAATTCTGGTCACACCATTCCTCCATGTCAGGAATTGACAAGAAAAAGGTATTCTGACTTAAAAGTTACAATAAAAATAAAACTCAAGCTCTGAAATGCCATACCAAACCCAAACCATCAGAAGAGGTTAACGGGGCAAGTGAGTTACTATATCTTTTTGCATCGAAGCCCCATCACGCTTTTGCAACAGATCCTGCTTTCATCTGTTCAAACTCTTCTGAAACTCTACTGCTTCCTTTTTCTCTGCCCAAACCTCTCATTTGTTCTCTTATCGCCTCCTTCAGCCTACTGAAAGAGAGGGTTCAAAATTAAATAGAAATCAACAGCCTTCTGATTCAAATTCAATGCATTTTACCTATTAAAAAAAAACCAAGACCAAACACACCCCCAGAAAAACAAACAAAAAAAAGCCACCCCACATGCAAAAGCAAGACACTCATGGCAAACATGGAGGTGGGGAGTAAAACTATACCTAGCTCTATGATTGTGCTGATTTCTCTCCAAAAGCAAAAATGAGACTGCTTTCACATTAAAAACTTTTCAAATAGCTCACCTAGCA
>NW_009199658.1:0-3667 GCF_000690835.1 Fulmarus glacialis | reverse complement strand
GTGTGAACGCAGTTACAGCGGCAGACTTCCTTCTGTCATTCAAGTCAGTTCTGCAGCCAAGCACCATCAGGAAAGACGCAGCTTTGCCAGTATAAGCTGTGTTTGCATTAAGAATACCTTCACCTCAGCGTACCAGTACAGAAATAATGGGGTACTTTCCCAGTGTGGATGCAGATGACATAAATAGATACAGCAGTCTCTTCCCAAACTCCCACATGCCTTTGCCAAGAATAAGCACAGTGAACTTCACAGGCAGTCGGGTAATTCTGAATCTTGCTTCGAAACTTGGAGGTAACTCAAGCCATTACCTGTCTATATCATTTTGTTGAGGAAAGCATAAGGAACCAATACAAGGACAATAGTTATTCACAAAGAAAACTGAAAAAGAAATAAAACACTAACACACCTGCCAGCAGCAGAAACACCAGAATAAAGAGTTTTGACACCCTTACTAAGACAAACCCCCATCTATACCCCGTTCTTTTAGAAAACTGTCAGCAGCATGAACTTCCTACTTCAACAATAAAAAGAAACATTTGTTTCTCTCCAGAAATCTGTTCCGCCAAGCAAAATCTTATTGTAGGACAGTGACTACCTTACTACAATCCTACAATCAGTTCAAACCCTAAAGTCAGGAGCAACTCTATTAAAAAGGCTTGTCCATTGCAAGGCTGATACTGATTCACAAGTATTTTTATCCTTACACATATACAACAGTTTATGGCTACAAAGCGCAACCTCTTGCTTCCACACTCCAGTGATACATTATAGAATCTAGAAGAAAAGGACCTAGGATTTCCCCTCCCAACATCACGATGTACTCAACTTGGGGGGGGGACATGTGATGGGCCAGACACAGGGAGGGGAGATGGACAACCATGAAGCAGTATTTTCTCACCCATTTTTTTCAGTCTGGTCAAGTCAGTTCCCCTACTATTTTTAGTCATTAACATCTACAACGGTTACTTCAATTATAAAATGGGTTAAGTTGCCTTCTGTGCTGAATCCGGCATCTAAAAATAGTGATAAAATTATACTTCCCCCACTGCAATAACTTACAAATCCCTTTAGAACAGACAGTTTATCAGAAAGTATTCCACGGTCACAGAGGGAGAGCTCTTTCCTAAACATCCCATCTTTCTAGCTTCATCACTGCTCAGACCTGTCCTAATGCCAAGATCTTGTACTGTCTACATCTTGCATTTACCAGAATAAGAGACTGTTGTTTCTACCTTCAGTCAAGTCACTGGGTTCTGCATGTTCATTTGACAAAAAGCTTTTTTTTTTTAAAGCTGCTTTGCAAAGACATGTAAACCTCCAGCCATTACTTCTCAACATCCTAATAGCAAGTAGCCTCATTATACAATAAAGCATAAATAATAAATTATGTTATTACTAGTGAATTTGCGGCAATGAAGTGTTTGACCTACATAGCTTTCTTGTTACCACAACTCGGAACAAACAGATTTAAGTCTTTCCATAACAATATTAATTTTGGTAGAATCCAGAAAACAAGACCTCCAAAGTGACTGAACCACCAAAATAAATTTTGTGAGAGAGGTTTGTTATTAACATGGTCAATACAACATTTCCAAAAGCAAGTCAGCTGAGGAATCTGCAATGGAGATGAATAACAAATCCTCCCTGACAGTTCTTGGCAGGACAAGTTCTTATATTATGGAGCAGTGAGAAAATGAAGACCCTCCAGGAAAGAATAGAATGTGTTTCAAAGGGAGACCACGCAAAAGCAGCAAGAGCAGAAAATATTTACAAGGCAGCACAAATGCAAGAATTTCAAATGCAAAAGTGAGAATTCCCCACTGAATATAAATAAGTTTAGGAAACAAATTTATCACACGTTAAGAGATTATAGGAAAGTGTCAATACATGAAAGTTTGGATTAACCACGCGCTGCTCTGAACAGCTCCTACTCAGCTTCTAAATAAATGCTTTCTCTGCTACAATTTTTGAGGGCTGAATAGCATCAACCTTAGAGCTTCATAGTATGGGATACTGCTAAAGCAAATCCTTTTATTGTAAACATCCTGAAATGTAAGTGTTTTATTTTGAAGCATACATTTATCACCTCTCACTATATTTTATTGTGAAGTTTCAGCTTCCAGACCATTTTCTACAGAAAATGTGCAGTGACAAACTAGGAAGCCATTTTATGCCAAGCAAAAACAGGTGTTTATTGATACTGATTGTCCACTTCTCCCTACTCACTTCCACCTATTGAACATCACCGTTGCACAAGAACAGCATCAAGCATTTTGATATTTTGAAAGCTTCTCAAAAACTTTACTCAAAAGAGTAAGTTCTGAGAAAGCAAGACAGGCATTTTTAAAGGAAAAAAAAATCTGTTTGAAATGTTCCTATACAGTAGGGCACATAGCTGGAGACCGTATAGCTGTATGTCACATTTCAGATGAAACTATACTTCTCAGTAGACAGTTCTCTGTCAGTGCAGCCCAAAGTTTTCTTAGCAGAAAGAATTTTTATTTGTTTAATGGCAGTTTTGGGTCATATTTGCTCTTTGGCTCTGAAAAGATGAAGTTTCACTTTCTTAGAAGTTTAGCCCAACATGTTTCCCGTATTTGCCGTATCTTCTCATTAGATACCACATAAAGTAGCTCAGAAAAAAGGTTGAAGCATTCAAGTAATCATAACACAGTTAAATTTTTATTTTAAACAACACCTGGACACACCAAGTATTTTGAAGAGCACACAAATCTAAGAACTATAGCCTAATCAGTCAGAGTAATAATGCAATTGCTTTAGTAAATTCCACATAATCAAAAGGAAAATTGAAGTCCAGCTAACAATCCTGAACTGCAGATACCTGCAAAAGCAGCAAAGAGTCAGAAGAACTTTCAGTTAGACTGTAAACGGGCTTTCCAGCTTTAGTCCACGTATCTTTTGATGACAGACAAAAGAACTAGAGGTTAAAAAAAAACCCACAGAAGATTATTTGCTGCTTAGGCAATAAAAATTTTCTAGGATTTTAAAGGTTGGTGTTTTCCTTTAAAAGATGAATTAGAAGTTGTGAGATACACAGACTCTTCGTGAAAGGAAAGCTGGACCACAGAATAATGAAAAAGAAATAGGAGAAATGCATGCTAAAAAGGAATTGTTTTGCAGGTTGTGGAGTAGATGGCAGCTGAGAGAAGCTACTGCTTCAGCAGTGAACTGTAGTTCAAGAATAAATAGCATTATATTCTCTCTTGCCTGCTATAACTCATATGTCCTAACTCAGCTCAGTGACAATTTAATACACAAATGGCAAATTATTGGTAAGGGAGATAGATACTTAACTTCTCTGGAAAAAATATGTTTTAATACATAGTCTCTGAAAGTAACTGAGGTCGTTCCTTTCCATGCACCTAAAAGTGAGAGACAATGCAAAATAAACTGCCCTTCTGCTACGAGGCAAAAGAGCAAAAGCGATTTCTTACTGCACGGGTAAGCCTGGAGTGAAGCCAGTCTTACAGAGCAGAGAGGGGGCAGAGGGAAAAGGGCAACCCACGGGCAAGTTTGCGAGCACTGCCACAATTCGTAGGGTGGCCGGCTGGAGTGAAAGATGTCAGTGCGGCCGTGCTTATTAGCTGCAAACACCCCCATCCCTCAAGGTGTTTACAAAGCTCAGGCACGGAAAGACTCATGTGGT
>NW_009199657.1:0-16941 GCF_000690835.1 Fulmarus glacialis | reverse complement strand
GTGCTGCTGCAGCAAAGCAAGCCAACAAGATGCTGCTGGGTTGCATCAACAGGGGCATCACCAGCAGAAATAAAGAAGTCATTATCCCATTCTACTCAGAGCTTGTCAGGCCACACCTGGAATACTGTGTTCAGTTTTGGTCCCTGCTATGCAAAAAACATGTGGACAGGCTGGAGAGGGTCCAGAGAAGAGCCACAAAGATGATCAGAGGACTGGGAAGCCTGCCATGTGAGGAAAGGCTGAGAGAACTGGGTTTGTTCAGCCTTGAGAAAAGAAGGCTTAGGGGAGACCTTATCACCATGTTCCAGTATTGAAAGGGTGGCTACAAAGAAGATAGAGACTCCCTTTTTACAAGGAATCACATGGAAAAGACGAGGGGTGATGGGTACAAGTTATTCCTCAGGAGATTCTGATTGGACACAAGAGGAAAATTTTTCACAATGAGAACAATCAGCCATTGGAATAATCTCCCCAGGGAAGTGGTGGATTCCCCCACATTGAACACTTTTAAGATTCAGCTGGACAGGGTGCTGGGCCGTCTTGTACAGACCGTGCTTTTGCCACGAAGGGTTGGACCAGATGATCCTTGAGGTCCCTTCCAACCTGGTATTCTGTGATTCTATGGTCACCTTGCGTAGATTGTGTCCTTGTAGATGCTGCTACAGGGCAAAGGATTCTTCTTGTATTACTAGCTGATATCCCAACCCATGATATTTCTTCCATTTTAAACAGAGACCTTGCAAAGAGGTTTGTAAAAAAATAAGAGGAAAAGTTTCCTTGGAACTTTTGGATATTTTCCCATAAAAAAGGTAAAAGCTACCTTTAAAAATTAGTCTTGCTTGTGTTTGCTCAAATACAATATAGGAGCTGTTATTATTGTTTCAGACTACAAAAGTATACCACATGGAGGCTAGACTTTGGTTAATTTTTCCCCGTTTTATAAAAACGTTTAATTTAGGGTTTGTCATCTTTAAAAAAAAAAAAAAATCACATCTGTTGCACAATTATAAAAGGCACATATAAAAGACTGAAAGAAAAAAGTCCACCTTCCAACCTTAAACGGATTAAATAAAAATGAGCATTCCAGAGTATTTTCTACCAAAAAAAAGAAATAAAAATTATATATAACCATAAAGACAAACATACAAGTGGCTAAAAAGGCCTTTTTTTTTTTTTTTTTTTTCCTGGAGTTTTCAGTATTGTTTTCTCTCTTGTTATGGCTGTATAGGAAGCAATATTAAATAATATATGATCAGAGATGATTTGATCCATATTTTCTAGATGCTATCAATGCAGAATGAGGCAATGGCTGAAAAATTTACTACTCCAGGCAACTTCATCATGTTTTTGCTTAATACAGCATAAAACCAGAAGTAATAGAGGAAACAGAAGAGACAGTTCAAAAAGATGATCAGCAGAAGTGAATTCATTTCTTTGAGGTAATCCTTACTATGATGTTCACAGCTGCCCTAGCAGGTCTCAAGTCCCAGAAGTCGTTTTCACTCTTCTTCTAGGATCTCCTGCCTTACTCGAGGAAAGAACAGACACACAAACA
Source organism: Fulmarus glacialis (assembly GCF_000690835.1). Lineage (NCBI taxonomy): Eukaryota > Metazoa > Chordata > Aves > Procellariiformes > Procellariidae > Fulmarus > Fulmarus glacialis. The sequence continues at coordinate 15,386 of NW_009199657.1, read as the reverse complement.
GCAGTTCCTGTGCCCAGGCTTCCCCTAATTGCAACAGGCAGATCTTTCATCAGTAATTCAAGAATCAAGCCGTAGAGCCTAAGCAGAAATTCATTTATTCCCACAACTGATTGGTAGTTCCCAGCTATCTGTAGATAGGAAATCATGTGCAGCGTGGAAGCCGGTCCTCGGCCGAGCTCCCTGCGGTGAGCATTGCAGCAGTGAGACGCTCTGAATCCACCGCAGATTCATGCATTAAAACCCGGCTGGCGCCCAGATCATCTTCACTGAGCTTTGTTCTGCTGCATGTTGGAAATTGCAGCCCCCACTTCTCCCCATGGCCAGGGTCATCTGCCCTTGAAAAAATTTATTTTTTCAATGGAGGCAAGAGTCAAAGTTACATTGAACTCAAAATCCCCGTCATGGACACCTGTCTTCCGGAAAGCCCCAGCTGAAGCGTTGTTTTCCCAGTAGTGATGCCAGTGTCCTTTGCTGTTTGCTCCAAAACCGTACACATTCACCTAGGAAGTAAGAGAGAACTACTGTTATGGCCTGGAAAGCTTTGAAATGTTGAAGAAACTCTCCTGATTCTCAGTTTATCTATGGCCAGCAGCACCTGAGGACCTCGGCGGTGTGCCAAGCTATTGTACTGCATGAGACGATGCAATCGCAGAATAACAGCCCAAGGCCTGCTCAAGGGACGTTACATCCTAAGCTATGCTGAGACCATCACCATACCTGAACCCAGACAGAAGAGGGAATTTCTACCCATGAATTCTAGTTTAGCAATATGAAAAACACATTCCTGTCCCCTAAGCATGATGTTTGATCTCAGGAGGTCAGTGGCTTGGGATGGGAATCTCCTCTTTAGCTGATTAAGGCCACGAAGAGTGGAAAAAATTTGGTTTTGCTCCTAGTCTTCCAAATGATGACCCATGTCGACCCCCACTTATACACTTAATTATATGACATTTGCAGTCCCTTCAGAGGCAGATGGACATTATGTTCTTTGTGTGTGTATACGCCTATGGCCTTTCCTCTCCCAACTGCTCATTCATCAATAGCTATGCCTGTCTCCTCTGGTGGTAGAAGTCCAAACATCACAGCTGACTTCTATTTAAACTGAGACTGGCTATATGGCTGGGTTTGAATGGGTCATAGCCCACAAAACAAGTGCCCTAACCCACCCACACCTGGACCCACCCAAATACAAGCTGGTTTTAAGTTATTTTTGGTAATGTCAGAGCCTTGCTCACTGCCTGCTTACTAGAAAACAGGCTCCACCCAAGCCACCCATCTTCCCTGCCTTGACTATGGTACAGTTTCTGCCAGTATCATTATAAGTATTTCCATCACCTCTCCAAGCAGCACAGGCCTAGGTGACAAAAGCTCTCTTTCATCAGCAGATCTGTGTCCGGACCAGGGATTTTGCCAGCACGGTGATTTTTATCCCCCATGCTGACAAGCCCATAGTTGCAGGATTTTGTAGAGCTGACCTGGCCTTACACTAGCTAGCTAAGTCTCCAAACACCTAGAAGCATCTCACATCACTCAAGCCAGGGAATTCCCTCAAGTAACTGCTGGAGCAGTTTCATTTACCATAACCTTCTGTATAAACCCACAAGCTTGGGTTTGAAAATAAACCATCTGCATTCCCCAAATTGGCTTATGTAAAAGCTAGTCATCGAAGTTCTTCAGGTGGGATTATGTTTAAGATTTAGATATCCAAATGGAGGTGCCTGAGCATCCATTACAGTCAGTGGTGGTTCAGGCAGCACAGTTACTGGAAACTAGGGAGCGATCCTGCTCCTTTAATGTCTTACCAGGGGGTTGGTTTGCTGAATTAGCCTCTTGGCTCCACTGATTATACAGATAAGACCTCAATGCAGTTGCCCAAACGTAAGTGCCGTTTGAGATGTCCTTGAGTACTCAATACATCTGCTCAAGGCGGGCAGATGTCACACAAGGCCATGAGACTCGTACTTCTCTGGCCTGGCAGCTGGAGGCAGAGGGCATGCCCGGGGCAACACCAATGGCCCTAGGTGCCTAAACAGTAAAACACAATGTAATTTGGGCTTCCACTAACGAAATGGGCATGGACACCATCCATATTTAGATGTCTTTTAATGCCAAGTGGAATCCCACTATTTATGTTTAATTATATTCCCCTGAAATGCATCTTAAATCCTACCACTTGCTGACATTAAAAAAATCAGTCACTGTCAGTTGAGTATATCTGCATGTTACTGAGGACTCTGCATCTGTTTGAAGAAGCAAATGGCAGAGAAGATGGAGAGGGGGAAATAAAGGCTGAGTGAGTGTCCAGGGCATGTTCCTGGCACTTCAGTGTGAAATGTCCTGATTTTTTATCCATATAACCAAACACAGCCAGACCTCATCGCATACGTGGAGTGCAAATATCAAAGACAGAAGGCCTGTGGAGGGGTATCTCCCATGATTCTGGAGCCAGTTTTCATAGACGTATTTCATAAAAGCTGGATTATAAACCAGGATCTAGGCAAAATTGGAGAGAAAGACTCATTAGTAAAATAGCCTGGGAAAAAAAACAACGATAGCGTGTCATCCCTAAAGGACACTGGGGTAGGGGAGTGGGGCAGAAAGGAATAATAGTTATTCCCTGAGGGCAGGTGAAAGGGAAAAATAAAGTCCCATAGTTAAGCGCATTCAAGAATATTTCCCATGTGCAATTACACATGCATATTCCTTCCTTGGTCTTGATACCCCGCCTGCTTACACTAATGTAAATCCTGGGTAATTCCTACTGAAACCAATGGGTATGAAATGGCACAAGTGAGAAGAAAATTAGGCATTCAACTCTCCCTGCAGCATCCTGCTGCAACGCAGGTGAGCTCTGGGGAGTTGGAGGCCTGAGCAAGGCAAGTGTAAGGTGCCATGCCAGATTTAATAGAATCATGGAGTCATAGACTCATTTAGGTTAGAAAAGACCCTTAAGATCATTGAGTCCAACCCTAATTTGGATGGGAATGTAGGAGCAACCACATCTTCTGCACAATATGCCAACCATGTCTTGGTATCTCTATAGGTACAGATCTAAGGAATCCAGGAGTCGGGTGTAAACTATCAGGAAGCCTACCAGGTTGTGTCAGCTGCATTTCTTTTGTTTCCCAAACATGCTATTTTTCTATGCTTTTTTTTTTTTTTTTACATGACATAAATTGCACTTGGTTATCTCCTGGGGAAATTATGAAGCTATCTAATGGAGACAGAGCACTTAAGATCAGATCTGAGTGACAGCAAATCCAAGGACTGGTGGGAGCCCTTGATTTCAACCCCCTTCCCTGAATCAGGCAAAAAGAGGCTTTTCCCTCCATGCTGCGTTTGTAATTAAGAGTGACAGCCTTTCAGTGCTATCTGGTTAGCTGCAAGGCTTTTCCTTTTACAAAGTCAGAGGTTAATTGCTGATATTGTATCTGTGTATAATCGCTTCTCACAGGGTGTTTTGCATTCTCAGTGTGGGAAGAAATACAAGCTTCTCATATCCCTGCTCAGGAAGCTGCTGCATATCACCAGATGTACCCTGGGATGATGCTACTCAACTGTGACGCGAGTTTAACAACCTGCTGTAGTGCATCTCAGAAGAGTTTTGCAGAGGTTGATGTGTTCCTCACAAAAGGTAGGGAGGAGCTATTTAATACCCCCAGAGGTCCACAGTTTGAAGCACAGGGATATAAACTGGTACTGGTTAAAGGTCTCATCTGAAGCCTTTGGCAAAACCTGGCCTCCTTGAATGAAGGACATGTTCTTTAATCTGTAATTTTAATGCTCTGGGGCTTTACCAGCCCTTGAGACGTTAGGAGCCTGAGCTTCTCTGAAAATCAGCCTCTCCAAAGGCTGAGAGAATGAGACTTTTATTTTGCTGGAAGATCTGAGGAAGAGGAAACGTCTTTTACGTCTCCCTACACAACCTGCCTTGGTTATGTCCTCAAACCATGCAACTACAACAACAAAAGTCTTTGCACGGCGCCTAAAGGTCCAACATGGGAAGGACCATCCTGCCCCATGGGAAATCTTGCCTCCAGCAGTAGGGCATGTTTATTAAACCACAACATACTTGGGCAATGAGTCAGTATGCATGGGATGGACTCTACTGACTGCTGTAGGGTCGGCACCAGTTTGTCCATCTTTTTTTGACCTTCTCAGAGAAGTGAGGTCCCCTGACTGATTGCCTTCTACACATCCACAGTATAAAATAAAATGGGTCAGAGGCCTTAAGGGAAGTGGCATGGCACAGATTGTGCCCACATTGCTCAATTCTGTCCCTGTGCAAAATAGGGAATATTCCTGGTTTGCACTACCCTCCAAACTTCCTGGGAGAGTATTAATATACTTGGGACAAAACCAGCATGAACTTGGCCTAAGCCCAGTTTCCAGGCTTGTTTAATTGGGTACAGACAGTTATTACAGCTGTGGGCTAAAAGCCTTCCCCAAGAACCATTGATACCATCTTGAATTCTCCACTGACTTGAAAACACACAGCTTTATTTGTTCAGAGTTCACTTAGCTCTTTATTACAAGGAACTGACCCGGGAATGAGAAACATCCCTGGCATTCAAATAGTCAAATTATTTTTAAAAAACTCCAAAGGATCTGCACAGCTCAAAGTGCCATTACATCCAAATGACTGCAACGGGTGGGAACAGAGCAACTGCTGTGGAGGGCAAGCACAGCTGGCCAACGGTGCACCTTAAATCTCCCTGAGCAGTATCAGAGGAAGCAACGCAGCCTTCAGAACAGCAGTAATGCAATGGCATAGTCACAAGAGCAGTTTCTTTCCAACCTCAGTTATTTAGTAGTTCATCTATGGCCTGAATGGCACACAGGAGCTAAACCTTTAGCATAGCTGAGCCTTGTAAAATGTGTGTATTCTGGTTGCAGTTTTTGTGAATGGCACACAGGAGCTAAACCTTTAGCTTAGCTGAGCCTTGTAAAATGTGTGTGTTCTGGTTGCAGTTTTTATGAATGGCAAGGGGTTCCTTGGATTCTTGCAGTCTCCCAAAGAGGCAAAAGACCTGTAAGTAGATTAGCAGAAGAAATTCACAAATCAGCATTGCTCACCTTTTCTTTTTTGACTTTGATTTTCCGTGGAACTGGAACATATGTGCTGTTAGAAGAAAAAAACAACACCAAGATTAGTAAAAGCCCAACATGTTAATGTTTTCATGTATTTCCAAAGAAAGAATATTCTTCATGTACAGGAATAAATTCAAGTTATTTGAAAGCAATAAATTCAAGAAATTGTTGGAAAATGAGGCTGCAATTAAGTAATACAGCATGAAAAGAACTGAGGTGTCACTGAAGCAAGTTTATAGGAAGCTATTACATTTTTAAATTTTCAAGTTAATTATTGACAGTAAGACACCAAAGATTTATTTGACAATATATTGTGAAGTCAATACTATGTGGAGCCCATGACTTCTAATTCTTGGCCCATGACTGTTGCAGTCTTTGCACTTGGATGACGGGAAGGGCTTTCCATTTAATTTCAAGGCAGAAAAACCTTTTTCCACCAGGGGGAGACTTTTCCCCTCCTAATACTTGCAGCTACTGCATGATTTTCAGAGTCGGTGGTAGTAGAGTTCATAATTTCTGTGGTTATGTGCAACACTGGCATTCCCAGTACACAGCCCCTCACCAGCAAGCTATTCCCCTCCTCCCCAGGGGGATGCTGAAGGCTTCCTGCAGTTCCCAGCATAAAACTTCCAAGTCATACCTTATGACTGGGTTGAAATCACGAGTCATGTCTTGAAAACAAAAAAATCAAAAAAATCTTTTCTTCCCCATATCTCGTGCACAGTGCATGCTGGCATTGCACAGCTCATCACGAGTGCTGTAAAAAAAATCTCCCTCAGTTTGTTTCAAGTGAGAAAATTCTGAACTGGCCTTGTAACTGGATTATATCCCAAAATATACTCTGCATACTTTTTAGATAGATCACCAAAACCTTCCATTAGTTCAATCTAAATGTTTTTACTTGATTTTTGGTAACAGGGTTCCTGTGATTAACGTTTTATTTCTCATTGAACCATGGATCATCGGCACTTTGAAACATTAGTCTGTCTTCCCAAACCAGTGGTGACCTGGCAATGTCCTCGTCTCCTTAGGTACTTCGGGGCATCCCTGACCTTAGATCCCTGCCCCAGGCTGGATGCAGTGGAAGATGCGACAGGCTCCAGCCCCCGGAGATGTGACACGAGATGCTAATGGGGACAGGGACATCCATGCAGACTTCTTAATCTGCCCTCAGCAAATCTGCCCTTGCATCTGCTTCCCACACCTGACCTTGGTTAGCAAAGTCGGTAGAAGTAGGCTTGGTGATCCCATGTCCTTTTTGTGGTCATGAAGACATAAAGGGCTTCTTTGCTGGTAAAATCTCCTTGTTATTATATAAATAAATAGCCAGTCTTTTCTGAAAAGGTGATGTGGAGGAAACAAGAGAGCCATATTTCATGGACATCTAGCCAGGTACAATAAAAGACCAAAGTGAAGGGTATGCAATATTCAAGACAGTATTTGCAGAGAGCTCTAATCCAACCAGGAGACTACTGTAGCTCTTGTCAGATGACATGTTAGTCAATTTAATCATGGGACATTTCATTTTTTCAGAAGCAATACCCAAGTCCTGTTGTCACTTGGCTGCAGAATTTCATACAACTGCACAGAAAGTATTGGAACCCTGACTAAGGCCAAATGGAGACCTATGCCATTATAATCATGTAAAAACTGGGCTGCATAGCAGCCAGGGAGTTAGTGACCCAGTAAATAACACACAGGAGTGGGACAAAGAGTAAAGCCTGTGATGAAGGTGGCTACAGGTGAAATTCATATAATCTGGAAAACATCTTCTATGAGCCACTTGGCAGGGCTCTACTGAAGTCTGCCAGCATCACTGGCCACCTTGTACAGGACATTTACTGTACCGTTGACCCAAGTGGAAGATGTGGAACATTTTAAGGAATACAAAATTGCTCTTTGACAACCCAAGTGGAGATACATGTAGCTCTTTGCACTGTGGAAATTCCTAGAAGACTTGCAGAAGGCAAGTTAAGGCAACGAGGCTAAATATATGACTGATGAGGGACTGAAGGTTTACTGTCCCAGAAGCCTTTTCTTGGTCTTTTCTGGGACAATGCTCAGTCTTAGAGAGCCACTTTGAAACGGGATCTCCATCAGTCAAATGGGACATGTCTGAAAGAATCATTCAGCTATCAATTCAATCTAATACTAAGGCCATCTGCAGTTTGACTTTTGTTTTGAACCATACAGGATGCTTATCTTAACTATGAGTGCACTAAGGTGAGTATTTCTTCTCTTCTGAACTACTGAATTTCAGAGGGGTTTTATTTTTATTTGATGCCTTCTCCCCTTTACAAATGTACAGTCAACAATTTCCTTATACATTGTGTCTGACATTGTGCGTTTAATGCATGTTCATAGGTTTATTCTGCTAGCCTAAAATTATGTTAAATGTATTGTTATGATTTGTGTGCTTATGATTTTATTGCTCCAGTATGTGGCAGCCTATTAATTATGCAATTTCCCTGCTTTGAGTACAGCAAAAATCTTAAAATACTGCTATTTCTTCCATGGGGTTAAATACTCACACACTAATTTATACCAGATGCTTACCAAGCCCATGTATACAATCTAATTATACATATATAATATATCCTGTAATTTATTAAGCAAAGATGTTTTTCCTTTCTTGTGCTGTGACTGCTTTGTAGTAAACCAGTTATATCTTCCTGACAGGCTAAGGCCTCACTCAACTTTACCGCTGCAACCCACTTGCTGCCACTTCTGAAGGTAAATACTCGACAAAAAGTAGGGAACGGCTTTGCAATCCGGGCACAGAGCACTGACAGTGATGGAAACATGGATGGGTGACAATGGCAGCAACTGGCCCTCTGTGGGTGCCTCTTCCTAACGCAGGCATGGATTTGACAAAGATGCAGCAAGGGGCTTCATTCAAAGGCCACCGAAGGCAGCTGGGAGCTTTCCATTGGTTCTGATAGGATTTGGATCCAGGCTTAAGGGCAGAGGTTCTCAACCTTTTTTATCAATACAGCTTCTAAATGAAATAAAACTAAGCCTTGCAAAAAAGGTGATATTTTTAAGCCAATTGTCTAAGTAGGCTGATTTTTCCAGGAGTGTGTCCTGAAGATGGATTTTTTTCAAGGCAACTTATGACTGTATATAATAAGTGCTGGTGGCAAAAAAGGTAAAGAGACTAAACCAGATTTGTTACAAGCTAAGAGAATCTTAATAAGAAGTGAAAAAAATCTAAAATGCATTTGCAAAGAGAGAAAAGAAAAAGAAAAGAAGAAATAAATAATGTTGTCCCATCAAAAAGTTTTCCTTAAAAATGTGAAGAGGGTCTTATCCCCAGTCAACAGGGATATACTTTCACAAGTTTTTAATCTGAAATTGGGAAAAAAGTTGAAATGTCTTGAAATACTTGTCTCTGGAATAATAATCTGATCTGTGTTGCTGTCTATGTGTAGCAGGGCGCCACTGAGCAATCCCATCAGGCTTTGGCTTTCCATCCAGCAGATAACCTCACACACAGTACAAAGGTCATGTATTTCATTCTCTGGATTAGGAAAAGCCAGTTTACAGGAAGGGAGAGAATCTGCTAGCAGGCGTCCAGAAGAAACATGCATTTTGTTCACATTTCTAATTTTAGTGCTGCCATAAATGTATTAAGCAGGACAATATTTACTTCTGAAAGCACAAAGAAGTGGAGAATAAATACCAGCGTGGCACATTATTGCTAGGTAAAACATGTTAATTTAAAGCTAAGGCACACAGGTGCCACATGAAACAATTGTGTCTCCTCTCCACGCCTCTCAAACACCTTCCACCAGGAAAGACGGACAGAACTCCTGACCAGCCTGTCCAGGGGAGGATGCTGTGGATGGGGGACTAAGTGTCCCAGTCTGCTTCTGCTCGCACTGCCTTCTGTGAGCAGCCTGCACATCCCTGTCTGCCTCCCTGTCCTCTTCTGCAAGTGGGGTAATATATGTTGGAGGACCACTTGGCCACCCAAATGTCTCAGGGGAGATAATCTGGGTACCTAGGACCACTGCTGAATGAATAACCCGCCAAACACCTGATTCTGCAGATGGCTTTCTGATGGGTACATCTGGGTATGGGCATGCTGGCTGCACCGACTGTACTCCCAAGGGACCCTGACTTGAGAGGGTCTGTAAAGCTCCCCTAGGCCTTATCAGAAGCGGGGATTTGCCCAGCATGGGCTTTTTTGTCCTACAGTAACATGTGGGGGCTCCCACCCCTTCAGCCTGGCCACTCAGGGCCGCCCTTACTCACAAGTTGATGGTGCCTGTGGTGAGAGCGGTGACAACCCAGCGCAGGTCCAGGGTTTTGAACGGGATCAGGATCATGCTCACGTTTTCTGCCAGCTCTTTGTAGCTCTCAGGGTAAACGAAGTGGTGAGTGGTCTTGCTCCCAACATCTGATTCGTAGCCAGTGGTGGGGGCACGGTTCATTCTGCAGCCCAAAAGTAAGAAGTGAGAGAGTGAGGAAGCAGGAGAGGAATTAGGTAGGTATAAACATGTGTGATTCTTCCCCAAATCATTTGCTTGAGGTGGCAGGAAAATGCTCCCATGGCTAAGGAGACTGCTGTATGCAGGCTCTTCAGACAGCCTTGACAGGGTGTGGTGGTCCTCAGGCAGGCTGAAATAACCATCACCCATAGTGGAAAAAATTAAAAGTAAATGAAAGCTCAGCTGTAGTGTGGGATTCCTTGGACTGAATGGGAGTTTCTGCCAAGCAAGTGTATCTCTGAACACATCCCTGGGTTCCCTTTACAGTCAGCGGAGAGCTGGTCAAAAGAGCAGTGGGTCCATGAGGACACATCTCCTTTCATCCTAAAGCTGAAGCCTCCAGTAGGTGAGAAAAATATTGCCCTGAAGTCCATCCGTTTGACTTCTTGCAGTTTCATTCCCCCCATCTGTACAGGTGTATTTGGATGTCTAGGGTCAAGGCAACAAACCATGTTATGTGTGATAAGAAGCAGCAAATATTTCTTATGGCCCTTCCATGAAAAGGCACCAAAGCCACAGTGGCCAATCCAGGACCTACTGCTGACACTTCATGTACTCAAACCTTACTTTGTAGCATGTCCCCCAACTTCGATACATCTACTTAGGGTCACTCCGCACACACGTAGTGTGATTTCAGTAATCCTGGGGTCAGTGCATGGAGATCTGCCCAGGGCCCACCAGGGCTCAGTTAAAACATGTTGGCCAAACAGGGTTACCTTATGTTGGGTGTTTCAGGAAACAGGGAACAGAGGGGGTTCTGAACTCAGGACTGCAGAAACATCTCTATGCATGTGTTCCCTCCTGAAAGCAAATCTGGGGACACATCAGCAATTCCTTCCCTGATGCATTAGCTCACTGCTAGTAGAGATTTGCATGTTTCTGTGGTGCAGCGTAATGCAGGTTGGAGATCCCCAAAGCGTCTCTGACCGACCTTGCATGAATCCATGGTGCTGTGCAACACCATGGAGAAAGCCCCAAGCTGTCTCTGAGCAGAATGGGGTTTCTCTGCAGCCCAGTGGAGTCTCCTGCAGAGACATTAGCTCAGCTCCTCACAGATGTGCAGGGAGGACAAGGAAGGATATAGCTGATGAGATGATGAGGAGCATCGTACATTGCCAGACAACATGATGCCCTGGTCACTGATAATTGGGGAGGTAAAATCTGTTTATCAAGTCTATGCCAAGCTATGTTACTGCAGTGCTCCCCCAGGTGAATTAGTTAAGTTTAACTCCCTCAAAGGGAGTTACTAGCATAGGCAGACTATCCTGCCAGCCTGTGAGGACTTGTTATTGAGTTAGCCTCTTTGCTGCCAGCAACCCGCATTGTACTGTGTAGAACTACTCAGTAAAGCACGAGATTTACTATGTTTTATCTTGAGATTAGTCAGTCTGAGGTATAAAATATCTTTCTGTCAGGGGAAAGCCAAGGGTGGCATCTTAGTTAGCTTGCTCACACCCTGCCATCTGTGGTGGGGCTCCTGCGTGGCATGGCAGAAGGCAGCGTTCACATCCAGTCTGAGCATGAAGGACCAAGCAGAAATTTCCTTCCGTCATGAAAGTAGATAGTCAAACAAATAAAAGTGGGCGGGAACACAGTGTTTGGAAGGAAAGGTGTCCCCTCAGACTCCCCGCCTCTTCCCCATGCTTGGCTGTATTGCCAGAGCACGTGCAAGTGAGTATCAAGTCACAAGAGATTTTGTTTGTTGGATTAACACACGAAGGAGTCACCTTCCCTGCACAAGTTTCCACACTGAATCCTAAAACCTTGTGCCATCACTTCAGATCTGGTTTGAGATCCCTAAAGTGGAAATCAGAGCCTGAAAGGTTCAATTTCAAACCACTGAGTTTCTCCCTTGCCAGCGATGCATGGCTATGAGAAGGGCTAGGCCTCAGAGCAGAAACCCGCATCCGAGTGCGTTACTCTTTAGTTACTACTCAAAAAAATAGCTTTTGAGTCTAGCAAAGCCTTTTCTGCATGAATCTGGAAACGTCGGCCACGCAAGATAAGAAATTCCACACAGGAATGGGGCTGTCTCCATAGCGAGGGACACAGAGTTAAGCATATATGCACCTCAGCTGCCTCACATTTGCAACCTGCAGGATTAATGTCGAGGGCTCTTCACTTCCCTTCATGTATCTGAAGACCAGGTCGGCTGCCTCTGCCTTTGGGAAGGTACTTCTGGCAGAGGGCAAGGCATGCAGCTGAAGGAAGCAACTCCTGAAATGATTTATTGTGAACATTTAGATGTCATCTAAAGATTCTACAGTGTGTCCAAGCCACATTGGAAGCCAAGTGGCCTAAGGTGGCTTAACAGTTCAAATAGTGCTCATCTTCTGCTGATTCACTCTTGACTTCAGTGCACAGTTTCCTGCTAAAGGTTATGTTGTTTTTGAGATTATAATCCCACATGTGGCATTTTCAACAGCAATCCCTTCCTTCCAGGCCCTCTGACCTGCCCTGCATTGCTCCCCAAATTGGGCTGTACTGGCATCTGTGGTGTGAAAGCTGGACAACGCCTTGGAGGTGAACTTAGTCAGCCCAGATATCTTGGCTGCCCTCTGGGTGATTAGCTCTGCTTACCTCGTTCCCGCTTGCGTTTCAGTAGGACAAAAGAGTGGGACCTTTGCCTCGAAAGGAAGAGGCGATGCGACCCTTTACAAAGTAGCTGCAGCCAACCAGTTGTCTCCTGCCCATTGCAAAGTGACTTTGGCTTTCCCACCCCACCGTTGCTTAAGAATGAACCCGTGCAAGAAAGTCGAATCTGATACAGCTAATTAAGTGTGTAAAAGACCATTTGTGAGTACTAGCTGCAGAAATAACTTTTATTCAAAACTGCATGTTTTTTCAGCTATATTTTTTAACACAGGCAATTATGGATGGTGCAGAACAAGCTACAGTATCAACAACTATTCATGTTTTTTTTCCAAGCTAAAAGATGAGGTTGTCTCTCCAACACACATAGTTTACATCCCTGGAACTTAGATTTGTCCTAAGTACCAGATTTCACTAGATAGCCCCTGAAATCTTGTTCGCTCACTTGTCCCCCAAAATACCAGTGAATCTTAAACAACAAAGACGTCTGGAGCCGAAGTGGTGCCTACTCACCTGAGCACAAAGTCATGGGAGTCAATATCTTGGCCATACTGAGACTGCCGAAGGTTCCCAGAGTTGCCCACGACGGCACACCGTCTGCATGTGTAAGTGCCTCGCTCCTGCAGTGGATCCCCATCCCCAGGAATGATCCCAAACAATTCCTTGAGAGTAGCATTAATATTCTTCGGAGTTTTCTCTCCTTGCAATTTCTGTTAGGGAGAAAAATCATTTCAGGTTACCAATATAGCTAGCTTTTCTGTGAGCAAGGCGTAGCTTCAAATGTCTTCTCAAAGATGCATTCTTGCATCTACCTGCAGACTCGGTCTCCTGCAGTACTCATTACAAGGCTTCAGGTTGGGAGCAGAAGTGTGGGGGAAAAAAAAAAAAGTGGAAAATCCCTTCCCATTAACTTTTTAAACTTGGTTCCCCTTTTCCCTTCCTTTTCCTTGATTCTCTCACCTCCTCAGTCTCTACCTAGCCATGGTGGAACAGATCATGCATTCTCCCCAAGGCTGACCTTAGCAGAATAAATGTTCCTCTGGTGTCTATAAAACTAATCCCACCTTGAGCCAGATATCTTCTGTTAGGATATGTATAAGATTTCTTTTAACTGTCCTAGGAAGGACAGAAGAGTCTCAGGGAACCTGATGGAGCACAGAAGTGTCTGACACCCCTTCCACAAATTTTGGCATATGCCAGCAGTGGGAGATCTTATTGCTGCTGTTCTGGACTGTGGAGGAACCAGCTGCTTGTGCAATAGGAAACTACGGTAAAGTAGAGTTAGCCCTGAGGTTTGGAGATGTAAAATCATCTAAAAAATTCTCCAGGATGAAGAAAACCACCCGGACCTTGGTCATTGTGTCTGTTGCCATGGAGGGGATCTCTTTTGTGGAAGCTCTGTGGTGCATGGTGGAAACAATGGCTGGAACGAAGGTACAGGCAAGGTGCAGGGCAGGTGATGGTCAGACACTCCCTTTCTGGGGTTCTGCTCTCTGAGGGCTACTAAGGAGGTTGGGAGTGCTGGCAGGCTCACAAAAAGCATTGCCCGTCCTTGTGGTGCCACTTGCTTGCAAGTTCACAAAGGGAGTACAGCTCCTAACACAAAATCTGCCAAAAGACTCTGCCCTTGCTCTGCCAGCCCAGGGCAAGGAGAGACAGGGAGGGAGGGAGGGAGGAGAAACGCCTTTTGCCACGACTCCCAGCAATGGCCTGGGGTAATTTGGCTTTAGTTTCCGATGCGTTTCCCTCGACTTCACCAGGAACTGTTAATTTGTCCTGCTATCTCTTTCTCTCATACACAAACACAAACAGTTGTATCACTGTAATTTTTGTTTAAATTTCGTGTTGTCTCTTTGCAGGCCTATGTAAAGCAACTTTATTTGCACTGGATTGAACAACAGGTCTGTGGAGCTCAGCGCTACAAGGCAACATTGGGACCAAGAACTTGAAACAAAGAAGACAAAGAAATGTTGCATACGTAGACTTAATCTTCCTGCTAATCCTTGCCAGCCTATATACTCATATATGGACTGCACAAAGTAATTAAGATGCAAGGTAATTAGGATGCCCAGGCAAGCACTGTCATTATTATCACATATGTCACTATTCAGTGGATGGCTCAATTATTTAAGTGAAAAAGGTTATCTTATTCTAAATTTGTGTGTGATGCTACAAACACATGTTCATGTATCTAAACTCTTGTGTGTTCTTTATGAATCCAATCTAACCTGTTTTTACTCTCAATATATGAAAAACACTTAATGTTAGAAAGCCTGCAGCCTTCAGAAAAATGGAGACTTCACAGATGTCTTAGAGTGTAGTATCAGGTGTATAATGTAGAAAAATCCAACCTTTTTTTAAAAAGGAACATATTTTGAGTTTTTTGAACACGTATGTGCATATACCCATGTATACTCTCTCTCTGTAAAGGTGAACTGACTTTAACTGTCATTAAAAAATGAAAGGGAAAACCACCAAACATGCACCAAAACATTTTTAAGAACATAAACTTTTTTTTTTTTTTTTTTAAGGGGGGGAAATTTGTTCTTGAACTGATTTTGCCTGAGAAAATTCAGATGAGGAAGGTAATTTTCAGAAAATTTGAAGTACCTGAGCCCCCTTTTTAAGTTAAATTGCCTTTTCAGCCAGAAAGATAGCATCCGTAAAGGAAAGGACCTGGAGTACTGACTTCTGTTTGATGCATTAAAATGGTAAGAAACATTATTGTGGGTAGGCACCTCCATTTACCCAGAACAGGGATCTGCCTTTTCTTTCTGTTATGCTGCTATCGGTCTAGAGTAACTCTATTGCAACGAAGTTAAAACATGAGCATCAACACCAGCCAGAAAGCAGGACACCATTGTCTTAATCCCTCAGTTGTACACAATTTCCACAGCAGAGATTATTACTTACGTTAGAGATTCCCTCAATGACCTTAAATAGGATGATGACCTTATTGCACTATGTGCTGAACATCCACACAATAAGACATCCACCCTTAACTCATTGAAAGTGCTTTGTTTTAATTTCCTCAGTGATTATCTGATTGGTTGTCCTGGTTTTGGCTGGGATAGAGTTAAGTTTCTTCTAGTGCTGTGTTTTGGATTTAGTATGAGAAGAATGTTGATAACACACTAATGTTTTCATTGTTGCTAAGTATCGTACTGGTCAAGGACTTCTGGCTTCCATGCTCTGCCAAGTGCATAAGAG
>NW_009199656.1:0-1183 GCF_000690835.1 Fulmarus glacialis | reverse complement strand
TTATGAAGCCGCTCTCCTCCTTTTCCCTCCTAACTCATAGTGTGTAATCAGCAAGAACTTCTTGTTGACACCTGGTTCCATAAAAATATCAATAATATTCTGAATATATGTAGCTTTACCCTACAAGCAAGCAAGTGGCTTTCACACTGGCCTCAAATAAAGCTATTTCTTTCGCAGTGCCGCTAGCTGCCCCTTTTCTCTCCCCTGTGCAAGGCAGCATTTATGGTACAGCAAATAACCTCTGTGACACAGCAAAAATGTTTCCTATGAAACTGCCTGTCCTGCATATTTCGTTACATTTGCAAATGAAGATAATGTTTTCTGTTTCAAATACTCCTTCGCCCGGTTATTTGGGAGCATGCCTGGTTGTAAGTCACTGAGATTCTAATGCAAACTGTAGCTCAACCCCCTGAGTCCACCCCAGGCTGCTTACCCTGGGAGCTATGAGATACTCACTTACGAAACCGTTAAACTCCTGTACCTGTGGGCCAGATCCAAGCCAAGGGAGAATCTGAACCAGTTTCCTCATCCTGTGTATCTACTTCATTTGCCCTTTTTTTCTGTATTCACTTTATACCTCTAGGACTAGGAATGTAGTCTTTGCCTTAGAAGATACTACAATTATACTGTAAAAGGAGTCCTTAGTTCTGGCAGATGTTGTATAGATTCAGGGAAGATAAATAAATTTCTGAGGTTGTTTTTTTTTTTTCCCTTTTTTTAGGTCCTTGCAACGTTTGTGGGAATTTAATTCAGTGACCTGTGTATCAGGTTGCTATTTATTTCTGGCTTTTGATCTCGTGTGTCTGTTTTACAATTTCTGTTGATGTATA
The DNA here is from genome assembly GCF_000690835.1 of Fulmarus glacialis. Taxonomy (NCBI): domain Eukaryota; kingdom Metazoa; phylum Chordata; class Aves; order Procellariiformes; family Procellariidae; genus Fulmarus; species Fulmarus glacialis. The sequence continues at coordinate 353 of NW_009199656.1, read as the reverse complement.
TTCAGTCTAAGTCAGTCGGAGCTTCTAAAACCTCAGGGACAAAGTTGTACCACGTGGTGGTATGTAGATGTATTATGGTTAACCATTATACACAGCAAATGTTGAGGAAATTGGCACTTCCCCATCCTCTATGTGCACAAAGGAAATGAATTATATCTTCTAAGGGAATCATTGCAGTGCATTTTCAGATATTTATTGGTCTCAGTTATGAATCACCACACACTATTAACATAGGTTTCTCAGCTAAACATATTCTGAAGTATTTTTTTGCCTACTGACCTTAAAATACATTTTTAAAAGGCAGGGGAAGTGCTGATATGGTTATTTTGCTCCTGTAAATGCACCAAATTTCT
>NW_009199655.1:5578-6155 GCF_000690835.1 Fulmarus glacialis | reverse complement strand
GGCCCGGCGAGAGGAGGGAGGCAGAGGGAGGAGGCAGCAGCGGGCAGCGGTGCCCGGGGAAGTAACTGCGCGTGTGCACGTCCTTCCGGTACATTTAATGGTTTAAAAACACTAATCGTTACAACACGCTGACAGACTGAAACGGATGAGCCGTTCACCGGCAGTGTGCGGGGCGGCAGCCACAGGAAGAGCAGCAGGAGCTAGGAGCGCTGGACACGTGGGTAACCAGCCGTCGCAGTGACCCGCTCATCGCTTTAGACCACCAAACGTCAGAACTAGGTCTGCAAAGCAGAGACGATTGAACTAGGAGTAAAACCTCAAAAAAAAAAAAAAGACAATACTGTCCATCCTCGTGCTTCACATAGCCAGGAGCTCCAACTCATCAAGTATTGCTGAGCATTCCTCAGTTGCTGCTCGAAAAGAGAAATGCTTCTCCAGGGACTGGTGTCTCCCTTCTTCCGCCGATGTCCACTTCGCCATCGCTGTCTGCGTAGAGAAGTCAGCGTACGCTACATTTTACTAACACAAAAGTACTGAATAGCAAAGCCAAGTTCTAAAGCAGCTCCAACTAAAGCAT
>NW_009199655.1:4471-5496 GCF_000690835.1 Fulmarus glacialis | reverse complement strand
TGAACTAAGATTAGTCTAGCCTGACTGGGATGTCTTTTACCTTTGTTCCTTGAGGAAAATGGCAATCTATCTGTGACCAAAGTTTAGGAAGTCTTATATAATAGCAATTTCATCAATTAGCTCTTAAACTTCTTACCAAGAATTGTAGAACTACAACTTAATGACTGTTTTGGTCAGTATATAGACCAATAAATATATAGACCAAAATAATATTATTGAAGCTGCTTGTTCTTGCATACTTCTTAATTGCCAGAGAGACTACCTGAGGTCACTGCAACACTGAGTTAGACTGGAATTCAGAACACCATCTAACAGCCTGACTGGAGGATCAGCGTTCTGCTGGCAGTGCTTACAACCACCTGCGACACAGTCTTGAAAACCCTCTCTTGGGAGGAGCTGGTCTAAGCAGAGATGGCTCCATTTCCAGTACTGACATCCGTCTTTACTTTGGAACCGATTCAGTCTAACTTGAAAGCTATCAGTCATTAACATCACTTTCATCTTTGATCTTGTTTCAAGTTCAATTGTATACAATTCAACTTGAAACAACTGCGATGAGAATTAACATTGTCCCACCATAAACTTTGCTTTAAGCCCTCTATTTAGAAGGGTAGTAACACAAACAGTTTCCTTAATGCACGTATAACAAAAGATGAGTAATACCGCAGGCTTTCATTGTATTTCGTTTGGAGAATAGAGCCACACTGGGAGGAGCAAAATAACCTTCAGAATCTCACTCAGCACCAAGTGCTCATTACCTGGTTGAGTCTGAAATAGTCAGTCTTACCTGAAGCACCTCCTTTTCTTTTGAAGTTGTTTGATTAAATAGCTTCAGTTCTTCTATGAGCTTCTCAGTTAACAGCTGAAGAGCCAAAAGGAAAACAGTTTAATATAATGCAAATAAATGCAAGTCTCAGCAGCTGTTTCCACAGTATCAGTAGAAAAGGGCAGTAGCATACAGACCTCTCAAAGCCTTCTATTGCTATTTCAAAATTTTCTTACCATTGTCCGTTTCTGGCATTCCT
>NW_009199655.1:3043-4444 GCF_000690835.1 Fulmarus glacialis | reverse complement strand
ATTCCTGTGTCTTTTCTTCCTCCTCCAAAATGTTGCTGCCTGTAACTAATTTATGAGATTGTTGTGGTTTAACCTGGCAGGCAGCCAAACACCACACAGCCACACATTCACTCCCCCCCAACAGTGGGATGGGGAAGAGAATCAAAAAAAAAAGTAAAATTCATTAACTGAGGTGGAGACAGTTTAATAGAACAGAAGAGGAAAGGCAAATAATAATAATAATGATGATGACAGAATATACAAAATGAGTGATGCACAATGCAATTGCTCACCACCCGCCAACCGATGCCCAGCCAGTCCCCGAGCAGCGATCGCTGCTCCCCAGCCAACTCCCCCCAGTTTATATACTGAACATGATGTATTCCATATGGTATGGAATATCCCTTTGGCCAGTTTGGGTCAGCTGTCCTGGCTGTGCCCCCTCCCAGCTTCTTGTGCACCTGGCAGAGCATGGGAAGCTAAAAAGTCCTTGACTAGTGTAAACACTACTTAGCAACAACTAAAACATCAATGTGTTATCAACATTCTTCTCATGCTAAATCCAAAACACAGCACCATACCAGCTACTAGGAACAAAATTAACTCTATCCCAGCCAAAACCAGGACAGAGGTACATTAGTGAACCTCTAATATACAGACAAGTTTGCTTGTAAGAACTAACAGCTTTTCAAAGTAAATTTCTACAAGAAAGACTAAATTATTTTCAAAGTTTATCCAGGGCAGGGCCCACTACAGGAAGCAGCTTTTTCTCTTAAGCTAGAAAAAAAAAATTCCCTGGAGTTACAGCAGTATTTCCTTAGCAAGGAAGCAGAGTCCAAATGTCTTATGAACAGTCACAACAGGTTTAAAAAAAGTGTTCTGAAGCATGAGTACCAGAATGGTATGTGAAATGCATAGTCCTTACCAGGATCAATGTTTCTGCTTTCTAAAATCACCATGCAAGTCTCCTGAAATTTCTTGAGCTTCTCAACTTCTTGTACCAGGCCTTCATTCTCCTCCTTTAACTCCTTTATAGTGCCCTGTCATCAACACAGGTTGTAAGTGAATCAAGTTTCCAAGGAGATTTTCTTCTCATTAGTCAGTAACACTGAGTGTGATGCTAATGGCTTAACAAGTGCTCCACTAGCACCAAGAATCAGATCTTCCCCTTCTGACTCCACCACCACAGCAAATTAGTCTGTTGCCGACCTTTACTCCTGCTTCTTGGCAGGATTAATACATTTATCACATCCACATGTCATAGCAATCGCTAGAAAGATTTGATCCTAGAGATAAATTCCTTTTAGGTAATCCTAGCATATCTTTTCTTGTGCTCCCTCTCATATCTATAAATAATTCAAGAGTTTGATGCATAGAAGAGCATATAAACATTGGGAAGAAAAGGGCATCTTAGAATCTTTA
>NW_009199655.1:0-3012 GCF_000690835.1 Fulmarus glacialis | reverse complement strand
CACAGTTCAGATATTACCAGGCAATCGGATAAGCTGATCAACCACACACGTTGAATGCAGTTCTCCAAGAGAATCAATAAGCATGTGGATTAGGGTGATCCAGCTGATAATGTCAGAAGCTTTTTGAACATTTCATAGGAGGTCTCAAAGGCTCTTAAAGAAATCAAGCTGTGAGATAAGAGGAATGATCATCTCACAGATTAGTAACTGGTTGAGAACTAGGAAATAAAGTGAGCTTTTACAACTGAAGGTTACCAGTAGGGCCTCTTGCACATGACAGAAACTGTGCTAAGTGTGTCCTAGAGTGATCTGCAAGAGGTGGTGAATAACGAGGTGCCAATTCTCAATCTAAACTTGATTCAAGAAAGTCAAATCTGTTTGAAACAGAATCCACTGAACATTTCCAGTTTTCTCAGCCTTTCCTCCAGTCCCTTAATCATCTTAGTGGCCCTTTGCTGGACTCTCTCCAGTGTGTCCATATCTCTCTTGTACCAGGAGCCCAGAACCGGACACAATACTCCAGGTTTGGCCTCACCAGTGCTGAGCAGACAGGAAAAAACTTGTAGAAGAATTCAAAGACACTAAAAGATTAGGCAACAATATGACACAATAGCACATGAAGAAACATAAGCTTATATAAACCAAGTTCTGTGTTAAATACTTAGAGGAGAAGGAGATCACTGTCCCTCAAACAGCAGTGACCAAAATCCAGGAAGAACATTCTTCATTACTAAAATGGGACCATACACATTCCCGAACCCAGATCTTCAATACCATATGCTCTTTCACACCACACTACATGATGGGTTAACAAAGCTAGGAGAGATTTGGCAAAAGGAACAAGGAAATTGAATAGTTTATCTACCATATGTTAGGAGCTATGGAAGGAGAAGAATTAATAGACCTCAGACCATCAGTGGCCAGTGATTATTTGCAGTTTCTCTTCATGTAGCTAGGAAGCATCTGGCAATATGGAGGCTGTTTTAATAAAACTTCATGTGAGTGTATAGTTGTGAACTTGAAATATTCTCCCACAATGAGTTTAAAATGGAATTAGAGCTCTGATGACTATTTAACAGCAATCTGGATGCATTATCCATCCCAATACATCTGCAGCTCTGCTGATTTCCAGGTTCTAGCAGATCTCACAGGTGTCAGAGGAGAAAACCCAGCCCACCCAAACTCTACCGACTTCTGATGGAGACAGGAAAATGAGCAAGACAATTCTTTGATCTGACCCTGTAGGGATCAGAATATAAGAATTACTCAATGATTTATTTATTTCCTCCCCCTTTCCTTACCTGTGCTCCTGTTAGTCTGGAGTGTAGCTGTTGTCTGGCTGTTTCTAACAGCTGATTCTTGGTCTTCAGCTCTGCTTCTAGTTTGTATCTGTTGAGAGGTCTGTATCAAAGACATCAAAGACTTGGGGCAAAAATATCACTATTACACACCTTCTCTTTTACTTCCACAAACATGCCCTTTTTTGAAGCATTTGCTCTTGTTTCTGACCAAGAGCTTTAATCAGAAAACTTGGCAAGAAAGCTGTACATGGGTGAGAGCTCATCCTAACCCTCCAAGAGGGAACATTATTGCATGAGGGCAACTAATAGAAATTTGAGGAAACATACCCTCTTGTAGCTGTCTTCTTTGAAGGCGGTTCCACTTTCTTGGTAGATTTAGGCAACCTTAAAGGACGGGTAAAATACAATTACCAGAAGACCGCTGCATTCTTGCAGATTACCAAGTCTGTTAGTTTGACAAAATCTGCAAAATGCTACGCCATCTTTAGGACATTTGCCAAGCAATAAATCCATCAATACTTTACTTTCTTTTACCCTTGGTTTGTAGCTTTGAAGACACCATCTGCTGGAATGTTTGAGCTAAAGTTAAAATTGGGATCTCTGTTGAACTCCAGATCTGCTGTTTTGCTGACGCATTGTTTCTTTGAAGGAAAATCCATTTGCATTTCTGCAAGAAAAAGACAACAATGAAAACACTACAGTCTACAAGAGATCACCATAATACACAGAGCTACTGGATCTCTTAAGCCTTCAATTTGAGGTAAATCACAATTATATCTGGCTAGAATGGAGACTTTAAGGTAGCGACAACTAAGGGCAGTCTTCAAACTTTACCCAGGATTAAGGGTCCAGAACAAGATAGCAGTGTTAAAACATAGTTACCAGGCTAGCACTAGTGAAAGCAAGTTTGAAAGTGATAATACATGATAATAAAGGAGGTTTCAACACCAAGCAGACAGCATGCCACAGGGTTCCAAGCAAAGTTGTTCAGTACTGGAAGCAAAACAAACACAGCACACTTGAAGCTCTCAGTTAAGAGAGCTTATTTCAATATAAAATTGCTCTCTTTCAATTTCAATTCGCTATGAGTAGATACACTTCTAAAACAACACTATAGAGAACTAGCTTTCTATGTAAAGTTTATTTGGCTTTATACCACAGCTGTTTGAGTATATAAAGCTTTATTCACACAGTGGGTTTAGGAAGCTTCCGCCCCCGCCCCAAGTTAAGTATTTTTCAAATGACATACCCGTAAGCACATTTATACTAGAGTAACGTGGGAGTTTCCACTGATACAGACTAGCTCCCATGTTTTTAACGTTAAGCCTGGGTGCCTCACATTTCTAAAATGCTTTAAGTAATACCAAAAGATTTATAGAAGTAAGAGCCTCTGAAGGAAAGGATCTTGAACCTCAGTGGGCCGCTGCGCTCAGTAAGCGGGAGATACAACCCTCAGGCCCAGCACTGGGGCACGTCTCAACAGGCTGAGCTGTGATGCAGCGAGCAACAGCCCGTCCTACCCAGAGGTGCACGTTTAGCAAAAAAAAGTGTTAACCGCAGTCTTAAAAAGAGACAAAACAGTTGAATAAAGCCTGTAATTAGACCTCGCAACGGCCACCGCAGACCAAGGCAGTACTAACAGACACCGCTCCCCGCCCGCCCCCCTCCCGCGTCGGCCTAACCCGGACACCAGCCCTCCGGACCCCGGTGC
>NW_009199654.1:17988-54524 GCF_000690835.1 Fulmarus glacialis | reverse complement strand
AATATATTAATATACACCTGCTGTGATTTTCAAAAGCTCTAGTGGTTCAGGATGATGTTCTTTTCCATGTCCAAAAATAAACTAGTGTTTTTTTCTGCTGGGGAAGGGTGCTTAATATTCTCAAGTCGGGCATTTTAAAATAATTTCAGAATATAAAACCAAACTGTGAGAAGTACAAAATCATTTGTCATCACTTCTGGCTGCTGTATGGAGAACTGAACCACTTGCAGGGGTAAGAGTAAGCATGAACTACAAACATTTCTGGTTTTGTAGATTGATGTCACTGAGCAGAAGTCTCTCAATTATGAACTAAGATGTTGAAGCATCCACACTTTTACACTGCAGTAGCTGAGACATATTTTCAGTAGTATAATCATACGAAAAAAGTACTGGAACTAGAAGTTGCTTCATCCTTGCTTAGTATTGGAAAACAATGAGTCAGAAAACCAGAAGAGATCAGGAGGTCAAAGAGCAGGGGGAAAAATAACAGGAGAATTGAGCTGAAGGAAATAATTGGGGGAGGGGTTGGAAACTGGACAGAAGAGTCAAAAAGGACAACTGCGTTTTGCAGCATTGTCAGGGAATGAAAATTAGAAACTAAGTGATATGGAATAGGTTAAGGAATAAGAGTTTAAGAAGGATTTTACTGGGGAGCAGGAGAAAGGAAGGCAAATGGAAGAAGAAAAGTGAAGAGAAGGTAGGAAGGAGATATAAAAGACCCAAAGGGAAGGATGACTCCTGTTTAACTCATTGAAGAAGTTGATATATCACATGACAACAGAAGAGGTGGAGGTGAAGTGAAAACTATATATAAGTAGAAGGTATGATATTCATTAGGCCCGGAAAATAATTGCTTCTTGGCCAGGACAGGAAACTGAGCTGAAAGAGGACAGAACAGATTTGTAGTGAAAGAAATTGATTTGGCCCCAGCTTTTCATCCAAGGGCATTCAGACTGAACAGAAATAGGAAATGGAATTTGGAGGTTATAGGTCAGAAGAAGAATGGAGGAGGAGGAGGGATTGCAAAATACATGTTCATTAAGCTGAAAATAGCTCTATACTGTTTTAAAAGGAATCTCATATTGCATGAAATCCATCAGCTTTGTCCTGACCTCAAAACATAAATCTCTTGTAAAAACTGACCTAGCAGAGGACTATCGGGTGATTTACTTTTGCAGAGTACAAGATGTCCTTTCAGTCCCTGAGCAGTGTTGTCAGTGCTATTAACACATTTATCTAAAAGCGTTTATTTTCAACAAAATCAAAATAGAAATAAATTTCCAAGCTTCCTTTAAGAAAAAAATCAGCCAAATTAGCTAAATAAAAACAATATTTTTTTTTCTATCACAGTGTATACAAACTTCTGTTTCTTAAAAATCAAGGAAATTAATAGCTAAAGAGAGCACAAATATTTCATTTTTCTGTCATGAAACTGTATAATGTGCAAGGCTAAGTATCCAAAGAAAATGGAAGGTCTTTGGATAATTAGCCTTGAGGAGGCTAAGTATCCAATAGCAATGAGGAGGATGATTATTCTCTCGTAGAATGTATTCCTGCTATGGCAGTGACTAAGACTCTGCATTGTGAACCAACCTTGTTTGTACAAGGGGAAAGTAGAAACCAAAAAGACAATCCTTACTTCCAACAACTTTTCAGGTAATAGGTTAAATGCGAAGCCTTCCTCAGGCTTTAAGATTTATGGTACTTCTTACACAGTAGGTAGCTAGAGAATGAAAGCATACAAGATTGTCTAAAGCAATGTCTGCTTTCAAGTAACAATAAATTTTATAAACCTTCCATTTAAAAAAATTCTCATGGAATCAGTGTCAGCATTACAAACAAATGGTATAGGAAAAGGCGTATGCATTCTATATTAAATACTTAATTGTTTTTCTTAAACTTAATAAATGTTCTAGTTGTCAATGCAGTAATTTTTAAATCAATAAAGATTTTTTTTTTCAGTATCAGTTTGCACAGCTCAACAGAAGACCCCTTTGGATATCAAAATTTGTTATTTGAAATACTTTTCATGTATTTGAATATTTACATTTTTCATTACAGAATGTCTTTTTTTACTTAGAAAGGAATGAGAAATAACCTAATAGCAAAGCCAGCCTAACTTTTTTTTCCTAAAAGAACCCATTTGCCAAATCTGATCCTGCTCAGATTGAAATGAGTTTTAATATTCTCATTGGCTTCACTGGTATAGGGTGATTTCTTTCATATTTGGAATCTCTGCTTCCTTCTTTAATTCTAGAATAGAGGAACCATTTTAACTTCTTTTCATCTCTTCCCCAAATCATCAAGACAAATGTGAAGTGGTAGCATTTGGGAGATAAAAGGTATTTACTAGCAATGCAGTTTTATAGTGTTTCTTTAAATTTGGTTACCAGTCTAGAGTTAGAGTTCATCTGTAGATGAGGAAAGGATTGACAGGTAAGTTTATTTCCTTGAAGATTCAAATTTAGGTGTAAGAAGATATAAGATATATCTTGTATAAGAAGATATAAGATAGAGAAGAAGATTCAAATATAAGTGTGTACACCTGTATTATTTATTTGTATTTTATAACTCAAGTACTTTCCTATTAATACATCAGATACTTTTCTTTTGCTGATGTTAATTTCAATGACAAAGAACTATGGATAGTTCTCAAATAAGGTAATATATCACTACAGAAATAGATGAATGGAGATAATTTAGAGGTGAAGGACCACACAAAGCAATTGAGGGTATTGGAGTCTGCTCTGTAATATTTATTTTATTTTTAAAAATATACCCAAAATTAATTATAATTGGCTTGAGAAAGTGGAAGACAAAGACTTTTTAAGAAAAACCCAGTTAAGGTTTTTTCTTTCAAAAGATACTATTGTTTCTTTGAAATAGCAAGATTAATTGTTTCAGAACATTTTAAAATTTAACTTTTCACAACATGGGATCATTTTTGGTTTTGGAGTTAGATGCTAGTTGAGATGAGTGTCTGCTTACAATGTTAACAACATTTTGAAAAGAGAGAAAGTGAATCTCTAAAGTAATCTAAACCCACTTCTTTTTATCTATATAATCATTAGAGACCAATGGCAAGACATTTTGTTCAATCTGAGATATCAAGGAATGTAGCCAAAAGTTAACAATGAAAGTATATGGTAGGCCCAAGAGGTACATAACCAGTACTGACAAGGTGAACAATAGGGTGTTCAGAGTCTCTGTAAGGAAAGTCCAGGAGATGATCTGGCCTCTGTTGCATGCTAGTATTACGGGAATTTTAGCATTTGTTTGTTTGCGTTTTACTGACATACTGGGAATGGTATTAATTTCAAGATGAGGCAAAAACACGCAGAAACTAATGTGTTTGTCTTGAGTGGAAACTATGTCTGATGGTGCAAGATAATAAAACTGGAGATAGATTACTTGTCTCACGGCATACTTGGTCCATGTACAGAATTAAATTAACATGCAGTCATCAAAAATCAAAACTGTAAGCATCCCTGAGTAGAACAACAAAGTATAATTAAAATGCTGTGATTTTATGGTTGATTTATTGTCAGAAAGCATCTGCGCCTTTTCCACCAAATTTTGCCATTATGGCTCTCTTCTAGCCTGACTGTGAGTACTGTTCATTGATTCAGTTATACAAACATATGTTTAGCTTTAAGTACACAAGTAGTCTCAGAGGTTTTCAGACTACTAAAAGTAGTTGAGTGTATTGGGTTTGTGTGGCAAGATTTTGGTAGTGGGAGGGCCTACAGGGGTGGCTTCTGTGAGAAGCTGTTAGAAGCTTCCCCTATGTCCGATAGAGCCAATGCCAGCCACCTCCAAGATGGATCCGCTGCTGGCCAAGGCTGAGCCCATCAGCGACAGTGGTAACGCCTCTGTGATAACATATTTAAGAAGGGGAAAAAGTTGCTGCGCAACAGCAACTGCAGCCAGAGAGAGGAGTGAGAATATGTGAGAGAAACAGCCCTGCAGACACCAAGATCAGTGAAGGAGGGGGAGGAGGTGCTCCAGGCACCAGAGCAGAGATTCCCATGCAGCCCGTGGTGAAGACCATGGTGAGGCAGGCTGTCCCCCTGCAGCTCATAGAGGTCCACAGTGGAGCAGATATCCACCTGCAGCCCATGGAGGACCCCACCCCGGAGCAGGTGGATGCCCAAAGGAGGCTGTGACCCCATGGGAAGCACGTGCTGGAGCAGGCTCCTGGCAGGACTTGTGACCCTGTGGGGACCCACGCTGGAGCAGTCTGCTCCTGAAGGACTGCACCCCATGGAAGGGACCCACGCTGGAGCAGTTCATGAAGAACTGCAGCCTGTAGGAAGGGCTCATGTTGGAGGAGTTCGTGGCAGACTGTCTCCCATGGGAGGGACCCCACGCTAGAGCAGGGGAAGAGTGTGAGGAATCCTCCCCCCGAGGAGGAAGGATCAGCAGAGACACTGTGTGATGAACTTTTTACAACCCCCATTCCCCGTCCCCTTGCACTGCTCAGGAGGAGGAGGTAGAGAATTCAGGAGTAAAGTTGAGCCTGGGAAGAAGGAAGGGGTGAGGGGAAAGTGTTTTTAAGATTTGGTTTTACTTCTCATTATCCTACTCTGATTTGATTCGCAATAAATTAAATTAATTTTCCCCAAGTCTGTTTTGCCCGTGATGGTAATTACTGAGTGATCTCTTCCTGTCCTTATCTTGACCCATGAGTCTTTCGGCATATTTTCTCTCCCCTGTCCGGCTGAGGAGGGGAGTGATAGACTCGCTTTGGTGGGCACCTGGCATCCAGCCAGGGTCAATCCACCACACTGAGTATGTGCTTAAGCATCTTGCTGAGTGTCTTCATCTCTCCACAAGCTATAGCTATTGTTTAGGGAATTTGGCATCTCACAGGAAAATGCCTTCTGATCACATTAAGCTGACTAAATGTAAAGCAAATAGCTGTTTCTAGATCTAGGGGGAAGCATATATGTTTAGAACTGAGCAGCGAATGAAGTTAACCTGCCAAATGTAAAGCCAACAAACCAAACATTTAGTTTACTGAACTCCTTAAAAAATTTTTTTTTTGGAAAGAAACAAAGAGAGCCAGTGCGAGGCACAAAGGAAGCTTTGGGATGCAGTGGTGCGCCATATGGAAACTGCACAGACGAGTTTTACTGACCCATGGTAGAATCTGGTGAGGTGATCTAAGCCCTCTGATTTCCACTGAGTTGAGTAAAAACTCACAAAAGCTACATGATCACTGTAGAAGGGCAAAGCTAATACAAACAGGTCCGTTTTCACTTCCACCCTGCAAGTAGTAGAAAAGGACAGTAGAAAAAGTAGAAAAGTCCTTCCCCGCCCCATGCTACCCTCTGGGTATTTTCACCTACAAATTCTTTGGTTATTGCAAAGCCTTATGACATTTGGGTGTTCTTGAGCTCTCCTACATCCTTCCAGTGGCTTAGAGATTTACGTAGCTTTTGGCTCCTTGCACGAAAAGCGTCAAATTGTTTCAGGGTAGTAGGGTGTGTTTTGCAACTTGTTGTCTTGGCAATGTGCAGAATATTTAAGGCCATTCTGGCCTAAAGGTTTTTCCAGGGTCTGTGATTGCAGAGGGCTGCACTTGGTGACCAGGGCGATCCCTTCCATGCTCTCAGGTAGTTCGTTTCCTTGTTCTGATACAGTTCCTTGATAAGTATTAGAAGTCCTGGGACTTTCTGATTTCATTCTTTGTAATTTCAAAGCGGTATTGGTATCTTAGGGTTAGTTATGTAGGAAATTGTAGAGTTACACAGAATTTTCTGGCTTTGCTTTAAACAAAGTAGGTTGAACTAAGCAGGAAGGTGCATTAGGCTGTCACAGCCAAAAAATATCAGATCCTCTACTTTTTTTAGTAATCCTGCTACTTTGATTCTCAGTGAGAAGGTTTTTTCCATGCTCTACCAAAAATTTCAGACTAGGTCAGTCTTCAGTACTAAGGACTAGCTAAGGCCAGCAGTCTGGCCAGCTCAGTGCTATCCCTGGAGCCCACAGAGGTTGAAATCCTTCCTGCAAGGTTCTTGAGTCAACTGAACATGACTCCGTTTTGTCTTGCCTTTTTAATCTTAAGACAGTGTGTGCCCTTGGCCACCCTCCTTCAAGGGGAACTCCCAACATCCTTGATAGGTTTAGCAGGACTGCCATATCCAGTATGAGGCTATCTGTTACCGTCAGGCAGAACACTATGCTATGGTACCCAAGTTTTAGTAGATCTAACTTGTGTTTCTCTGCATAGTATTGCCTCATGGATATACTCTTGATGTACAGGCAATAACTGACAGCTGATAATTTAATTTGTTTCTGACTCCTTCCTTATTTGAAATGAGTTAGCCACTTCATTCTGGGTACTGTAATGGAAAAAAAAAAGGAAGCTATTGTTTGTATTTATTATGTTAAATCAAAAAATTCAGACATGAAGTTTTCTATTGATGTTTGGAAGGCTAGTGTAAGTAAAGTGCTGTTTTTAATAAACAGGCTTGTGGTACAGAATATACCAAATCAATATACTTAGCGGACTTCCAAAAGAGATGTTCCTGTACTCCTGCAGCACAACCTTTTGCTTCCTGCCAAGGTAATTATCACTATCAATGACAATATCTTTCAACCTCTATTTTAGTTACATTGCTTAAGACTTCAGAAGGCATCCAGTCAGAATAAAGACCGAGAACCCTGTTAAAGAATGTCTCTCACTCAGTCTCTGTGTGTTATATTCTTTGTTATTCTTATGCCATAAATTATATCGTATTTGTTACAGTTGTTATTTCAGAATGGTACACTGACCTAACTGAAGGTTTTCACACAGCCTGGGCGTCAAAGGCTTCCCTGGTTTCGCAGAGTGATATAAATCTCTAACTGCTACCATGGAGGTGTCTAAATTGGGATCATCTCCCCTCTTCCCTTGTGTAATTCAAGATTCTGTAGCCCAGTATCTTAGATATGGGTGATCCTTTGACAATATATATTTTGTGATGTAATGTCAGATGTTATATACTAAAGACTATACCTTTCTATACATTCAGAAACGACAACAATTATATTTTTAATGTGTTGTTTATTCACACATTCAGTTTTATGCCCATACTGGTGTGACTGCACTGTGTTATCCAATGTAAATATTTCTGCCTCAATCTTTTAATCATATAAAGAATATAATTTATGTCTGTCATAAGCATATATATGGATTTTATCCAGTGTTTGTTTGGTGCACTCTAGTTTGTAACCAAAAATCCCCAAATAAATCCAGAACAGCTATATGCAACAAGGTTGGAGCTTGGTTTTCTGCGGGCACTGGGTAAGGAAAGGGGGGATGTATGTGTGAGTGGATACAGCTTGACAAAGGCATACATGCCTGCAAATACAGATATGTGCCTATACATAAGGTAGTGTGATTTCATTTAGGGCTACGGAACATAAACATTCTTTATCTTAGTATTTTAATTATGTAACACAGTAAGTGCAACTAGCAAAAAAAAACCAGCAAAAAAAAATTCTTTATGAGAGTGAAACATGGAACAGTAAATGATTCAGATTTCTTACTGAATTTACTTTATTATGTTTAAGCAATCCAGGAAATACTGTTAACTGACAGAAAACACTGTTAACAGTCTTGCAGTCCTTTGGTCCTGTACTACTTCTTCATCTTTGTTTAAACTACTCAGTTTAAGAGTACCTTTACTTTTTGGTTGAGTAATTCCTGTGCTGGTGAAGAGATACTACTTTGGGATTTAGTCGGATAAATGTAGTATTAATAGTAGTGGCAGGTGAACCACATCATTAAATGTATTATCAAACATGTTGTTTCTTTGTAATACAGCCTTGCCCAGAGAGTCAAATGTGATGAGCCCTCTACAGATGAATAGTGAGAGGCATTTGTAGCTTCAGAGACTTTTGTAAAACAAGATGGTGCAAAAAATGAAGGGAGGGATAAAAATGTTCCTGTTTATAATGCCTTATAAAAGCAATCTTAAGGCGTTATGGCCAAAGGAGAACTTAGAATGTCCTGTGTTTTGATTCTGGAAATCAAAGTCCCAGAGGTGCAAACATTCAGTCCCCATGGCAAACAGTAATGCGAAGGTGAAATTTTAAAAAACACTCAGGGTTGCCTTGATTCTCTCCTACTGAAGTCAGTTTTTTATAGACATAAGCTAAGACCCAGTCCTGTAGTCTGATCCTTATAAGTACTGCAGGAAACTTAAAAGTGGCAGCGTTTATTCAAAATACTACAGACTTTAATTAATCCTCTACACTCCTTCATGAGTTGGATATTATTGTCTCTGCATTATTAGTAGGGAAACTGAACAGTGACGTAAACACGGTATCAGAGCAAGTCAGAGACCAATCCAGGATTATAGCTCTAGAGTTCTTGACTTCTAACCCCGTATTAGCTCCAGTAATTCCACTCACCTCCACAGTAATAACTTGGTATTCACGGAGGGGCAAGGTGGAAACAATAAAATAAATACTTAGTTCAGCTACTCCTCAGTTCAACTCATGTAAGATGATTTCAACTACCTACTTTATTGTGCTTTTCCTAGTCCAGCTTTAAGTTTCACACATAGCTGAACTTTACTATTTCTCTTAAAATATTTTAGACCAAAGGGAGTGGTTTTTGGTATCCAGCCAATGCTTTCTTTCCCTGTTATATGCTGTTATGTTTGCTTACAGTGCTGGTCATGTGCCAAATATTGTCCAAACTTCAATCTTTCAGATACTTCCTACTCTCTTTTCGGCCTTTTTTTTTAACAGTACCTGTCTGCCTGCCTCGTTTCTTCACAATCTACCTTTTGAAGGGCGTCTTTGCCTTTCTTAATATTCTCAGTGATCTGTTCAAATGCTTTACTTCTTCATATTGGCAAAGCAAAAACTGAAAACAGATGTGTTTTTTCAACAGGCCAAGATAAGGGTATTGTCTGTAATATGCATGGAAAATAGCAGTTGAAAGACCAAAAATCTCATTGGTCTTTTTTGTCATATCTCATTGCAAACTCA
This sequence comes from Fulmarus glacialis, assembly GCF_000690835.1. Lineage (NCBI taxonomy): Eukaryota > Metazoa > Chordata > Aves > Procellariiformes > Procellariidae > Fulmarus > Fulmarus glacialis. The sequence continues at coordinate 45,536 of NW_009199654.1, read as the reverse complement.
TATTTAGGAGAAAGCACTGTGTAAATTACAAGACAGTGGATCTGGATTTCATGTCAAGCAAGCATTGCTTTGCGGTTAGGGTAACTTAACCTCGGCTTATTTTTTACCTATTCTTAGAGGTGTTGCAAGATTCAGTATAAAAGTACTTTAAAGAAGTTTCTTACCATATGCTCAAAGGAACTGTCTAGGTGCAAAGAAAGGCAAGTATCAACTGTGATGCCCATTTTAGTTTAAGGAGAAGGTGGAGAAGGAGAGAAAGCACATCAGGAAGGAGCAAATAAAACCAGGGCCAGGGGAGGAGGTACTTGATTTCTTTGGTATTTTATCTTCTCTCTGACTCTTACTGGTTTCTAATCTTATACAGACTTATTGTCTTGAATTTTCTGATATATAGACTGAGCTTTAAGAAAATAGTTAACAAAGGTGTTTGATTTATTGATATATATCCATGTACCTGAATGCACCCCTAATGTTCCTCTTTTAAGCTGTCAGGTTGTTCTGTTCATAAAGCAACATTTCACATTGCATCCTAAAATCTCCACGTATCACAGAGCTTTGCTGAAGGCTGACACTGCTGTGGATTGTGTTATTGTATTCTAGAGGAATTAATTTTGCCTAAGAGCTCACACTTCAGTTATTCTTAAGACAGGACTGTAACCTTGTAGGCGAATGCTGATTTTTGTCAGAAGGAAAAGAAACTGACAGTCAGCTTCTCCAGAGTATGTTGAACATGCATATTTAATGTCACTGCAAAGCATAGATTAGAAAATTGTCTGCATACTTCATAAGTGATAGTAGAAATTGATTAAAGCAATTGATTGTACCCTGTACAACGAAGTATTTACGGTCATTACATTAATGCCAAAAAGCACCTGTCAGCTTCAGAAAGGGCATCTGTTGATTTGTTGACAGGCAATTTCAAGTTCTCTTTTTACAGAAACTCATATTAAGGGCTTCCTTGAACTAGATGATCTTTAACAGATATTTCCTTTTTGCCAGATGCTGAAATGCAATTTTAGATACATCATGTGGTGTTTTCTTGATTTGTTTAAAATCCATGCTGAGAGGTGCTGAAACAATCATTCTGTGTAGCCATGTCTGTTACGCTGTCCCTTCTTATCCATGAATGCAGTTATGCTCTCATCTGACTGTTTACCGAAGCTGCATACACATGCACCTTCCTATTCACAATATATTCCCTTACATCTGCTTTGTTTAAAAAAAGAAAAAAATCTCAAAATCTGTTTAGCGGGACCTGCTAAATTCTGCATTGGATCATTCAGCAGAGAACTTCAGCAGTTCAGTGTTAAGCAGCTTCCCTCTTTTGGGGTTGCTGTGAGACCTGTGGCATTATAGCAGTTTGATATAGAAAGAAGAAAGGGAAATAAATCCCCCTCCAAAGCTAGACTGACTACAGAATTGAGGACGGAATTGAAGGAACTAGACAAAGGGGCTAGAAGAAGTCTCATAATCTAGCTGCAGTGTTGCTCCCCTGAATTAGTCTAGCGTAAGTTTGCCTTCTCTAGGCCCCTCCTTAGATGTCTAATACAGCCTGTTTTAAGAATCTATTGCAGTATTAGGTGTTCAGTGGCCAGGCTTGTTTTGTCAGTTAGAAAAACAAATGAGGCACGTTTTGGATAATGATGTTCTGCGTTGAGGTAGAGTGTGTCCCTGCCTCAAGATGATGCAGACATTTGTTACGTTTTCTAACTTTCTGCTTCTGCCTCTTCTGGGCCATGGGTAGTACAAATTGCTTTTGTTTTATAGTCTTAGCTAATGTGTTTGCAAATTGCGATGAAAGAATCTCAGAAAATTACGCTATACATCAGCTGCGACAGAACAAATGGTTTTTCCCTTCAAATAGCTCCAGTGTGCTATTTGAGTGCAAATCAGTAGTTTTTATGAAGTGGCTAAAGTTTGGTCTGAATAAGCTATATTTCAGAGAATCTAATAATAAAAAATTAAACAGGTTTCCTTGAGATGGATAGGAAGATTAAATTAAAGGGTGGTTTACGTTAACATTTGGCTCTACAAAGAGGGAGAAATATTGCTATGCGGAATACTTAGCTTCATTAGCAAAAGTAGCCCAATTAAAATATTTGCCATATGGGTTTTTTAGGGATTTCAAATAGACCTTTCCTGAATTTTCCTTGATTCAGAGATGCTAACATTAAATGTGACACATGAGATGGTAATTACAAGGTAATTATTTGATTTTCGCTAAATAGACATTTCCATTAGATTCCTTCTGGCAATATCTAGCTGAGGAAGTTGATTTTATAGCAAATACAATATCAAGATGTCTTTTCTTTACTCAACTATGTAAGGAACAGTAATGATAACTACCTCTTTTAATGTTCCTAGCCATCTGTACCTCAACACTCTGCAATGTCTGATGTGCTACTTTTTGATTAGGCTATCAGATTTGCTGAATGTGGACTTGGTGCTTCCTTTTTTTCTTTTTATGTAGACTTGCAAAACCACCACTTGTCTTTTATCCTGCTTTTTGTAATAATATCTTTGCATGTAATCTGCAAGGATTGGCTGTTAAGCTCTTCTGTCACAGCCCAGGGTGACACCTGTGATTAAAAGGTCTGCCTGAATTCCCCAGTCTCTAGGTTTTTGCTTGTAGTTTCAAGATGAAAAAAGTCACGATGCTTCAATGTTTCATCTCTAGGATTGCAAAATCAGACGCATTTGTCTGGCATGGGCATATACTATGTAAAGAAGTGTTTTAAGATACTGAAGTGATATCTCTAGATGATGTTATACAATTATGAATTTAGACCCAAATCCCAGCAGCAATAGGCTAGTTAAAACTTTTACTGTGCTTGCGTAAGCGTGGAGATGAAATTTACTTTAGATGCCAGCCCTACCCAATTTGCTGACCAGGAAAGGAAGCCAAGGTGGCCAGGTAGTATGTTACTATGTGCTACTAACTACAGAAAATAGCATGACTTGGCCACACTACACTGAGACATCATCTGCGCTTGGTTAAGAGCTCTGATGACTAAATTCTCTCTCTTGCACAGCCAACCAGGCTGACGACCATTTATCTCAGGGGTATGAGATGTTTCTACTGAACTGCTGCTGAGTTGGCTTTGCAGCTTCTGAGAATCAAGGTAGCATTTGCAACCATGGCCAGTTACATATCCACTCAGTACTTTTCACAGGCTGTTGTCATTTGTCACTCAAGGTTCACTCTTGACATTTAGGTTGTATGTTTCTTCAGCAAGTTGTAGCCTGACTGTAAACTCCTGTTTGCATTGCTCTTGGCATTTATGTATTTAATACCCAGACACTGCTTCTGCCTACTCTTTTTTTTGTTTGCTTTGGTTTATTTGTTGGTGTCTGTGTGATTGCTCCTCTGTGTCTAGGCAAAAAGGAAGAAACAGAAAGATCTACTGACTGGTCATGTCATTACTTGTGTTTGAGGACCAGTGATACCGATCAGCGCATCTCGTTTTTACTTCTGTAATGGTGCTATGTGCTGCCCCTTCCAGGAGACACTGCTGTCTGCTACAATGACAGTCACTGAAAAAATAATGTTCTGGACAGTACTAAATAAGAAAGAAATTTGACAGTGTCAGAAGTAGACTGTGACAAATGTGAATATAACAGACAGTTTTACAAAAACTGATCTGTTCAGTTCTCCAATTTTCAGGGGCATCTCCATCAATCCTGTTATTTTCATGCTCAACCATTTTATTTTTTGTTTCTTTAGATCTTTGTACTATAGAACCATAACTTATTAAAATGCAATTTTTAACGCTTAAGTTTTTTTTAACTAACTGTAAGGAAGGCTAATATTCTAATATGCTGAGGAAGACAAAGAACATGGTACAAGATGAATTCATATTTTCCAACAGACTTTGTCATATTTATACAACAGAGTCATAGTAGTAATCCATTTTTGTGACAAATGTATCAAGACACAAATAGCACAGTTAATTTTTTAACATAAATAATTAGAAGGCTGCAAACATTTTTGGATTTTTAACTAATTGTTCATGATTTTGTCATCCTAATTGTCTAGCCATAAGGTTGTAAAGTATTTCCCCTGATGATGGTATAACTGTTTGCTTGCTGTTTTCCTTATGATAAAGTTAATTCAATGCTAAACCATAGTAGAGTGATTAGAAAGAAGAGTGATTTTTTTGGTAAATGAATTGGTAAAGTATTATATGTTGTAACTGGAAAGAAATCTTTAAAATCTTCAAGTATGCTTACTTTATTTAGTGATCCTATTATTAATAAATTCTAGTACCACTACAAAAGATCAGTGCTTTCCAGTTTGTTTTTTAATTTTGAGTTTTTCATTCTTTGTTGCTGCTGACCACAGAAAGGTACAATGCATCATCTCTTCTTGTAAAGAGAAATCTTCATTTAAGTCGATGACATTTCATTCTCTTATTAGTTTAAAATGTGGTTCAACAAAAAGGAAAAGCCAACTGTGACCATGAGAGTAGTGAAATTTCACATGAAGGTTAAAAACAGTAGTCCTGGGATATGAAGCCCCCAGATAGTTACAGAAAGGTAAAAGGGACCAGAGAGCTGTTGGTGTAGAACAAAGGATGTTGCATGGTGGGCACAGAGCAAGCAACGTTAAAATGAATGTCAGAGATCACGGATAGCAGCTTCGGAAATTGATGTACCTGTTTTCATAGGATTTTTGTAGGATTTGTTTTGCTGTCTACCAGAAATCTGAGCAATATGTAGGCCGTTACTTCTTGGATTAGTAAACCAGTAACTTGGTTTTGGCTGTATTTAGACTTGGTAGACTTTCATATTTCTTTTCAATAATTTTCTTTAGGAGAATTAAAACAGCAGCATGAATAAAACTTACAGTATGTGAGAGAAAGTGTAGACTAACATTATGCCAATGGTGAATTATCATCTTTTAGTGTACATATCCAGGTGATGTTACCGTAAGTCAGTGAAATAAGAACTCTCTAAGACTTGATTTTGGAGTTCTAGAAAGCAGGCATTCTTTAACGCGGCACCGGGCACACAGGGGATCGGTCCACCTAGTATGCACACCAAATCACTCAACCGTAGAAATTATATACAATTAGAGTATACATATTCATTACATTTCTGAGAAATAATCTAAATATTCATGTTATTTCCCAGAATTCATTAATGTATGCAAAGTCTTTGATGCATGCGCCTTTGTGTTCATTGGTCGTCTTTCAGGGTCTTCTGGTGGTCTTTCAGGGTCCTCTGGCAGTCGTCGATAGTCTTCCTCACAGTATCCTTTAGTTGAACTCAATCTTTATGCATGCTCAGTTTTAACCCTTGGCTTAATTAGCACAATTCTCACTAGCACAAACTAGCTTAGGCTGGCACAACCCCCTTATCTATTCTACTCAAGATACAAGGCTATCTTCCCTATCTATTTTACACAGAATACAAAGTTTCAAGGCCTTTTTATCTACTGAATGTCCGGCCTACCTATTCATAAAGCATTCCTAACCCATCTGCATCATTTCAACCAAAGAATCACGTCTCTTCACTGTTCCTTTGTAATTGGTATCAGTGAACCTCAGAATAAGTCTGTTTAGGATTTTCTCTTACTCTAAAAAGTTATCTTGAAGGGATGCAGTTAAATGGGCAGCAAATATTGAAGTTGTTGGCACTGTAAGTCTCTTTAGGGTAATATAGAAAGGTTATTAGAACAACTCATGCATAGATTACATTGCTTAGTCTGCTGAGGTGCTGATACTCAGTATCAGGTTTTATGGGTGAATTGCTTGCCCACATTAGTGCATCTTTGTAAAGTAGAATTGAGAAATAAATTAAAAAACCCTCACACCAAACTTCCAGAACAAAAAGATCAGCAGCGTTATGTAAGGTATAATCACTTCCTGCAGTGGATATTGCAGCAGGGTCTTTCGTCCTGTGATAAAAGCAATTAGATTTGGAATCTCCAAACACTGGGATGCAGCCGAGTGTGTATCTAAGGTACTGAAGTTCTTATCTTAGAAGTGTTTGCAGTTAGATGGCTTGTGTTAGTTGCATAAAATATACCAGCTATTAATGTAAAGATCTATGTTCTCTTTCTAGGAAGGATTTGGGAGACTGATTAAAAACTTTCACAGTGCTTCTAAATAAATCTTGGTCTATAGCTGTAATAAGCAACCTAAATATGACTTCTGAAACCAATTTTGCTAGGAACTGTTTTCTTATCATTTCATATAATCCAAAAAATGTAGTCTAAATAGTGTTATGACGTGGAGGACTGGATTTCTTTTTTCTTAAATGACTCAGAAAATAATGGTAGCTCTTTATCTTTTTGTCTAGGAAAGTCTGAAAATATTTGGAATTAAATTTGATGAAAAGCCATGTCAGGAGTGCTGGTTGTTTCATCGGAAGCCTTGAAAACTTTCACTTAGGAAATTCAAGTTATCCTCTGATGTATGAAGTTCTTAGGGCTTTTATTACTAATAAATGTTAGTAGTATTCTCGTGTGTTCATATTTGCAAATGGAAAAATATAGGCTTCATGTAAAGTTTGAAAATTCTACTCTTTTCTAAGAAAATGACCGAGACATACCTAGCAATCACAAAGCAAGAATGGCAAGCTATACACCGTGAAGATTCTTCCCAGAGCAGCTCCACAGTTACTACATGGCAGATGCGGCAAAGTGGTTGAAGTGTCCCTATATAGTGTGAACACATCCAACTTGTCTGCTTTAATGGTCTGTCATACGCAAAGATTTCCTGGGAGTCTGTGCCACATTTGGTGTACATCCACATCGCTGGCACATTTGACATCCCATTTATACAGCAGGACTACAGTAGCTTCACTGTGAAATGCGTGTTAGTAGAGGAGGAGCCATATATTGTCCTGGATAGATACTGGGGGGACTGCTAGTGCTGCCCGAAATTCTGATAATCCTTTGGCATTCTTGCCTGTGGCCGAGAGTTGTCAGAAGAACATAAACTCAAGTTGATTCAGATACCGATTTGTTACTGTATTGTCACTGGCCGTATTATCACGGTTAACAGGTTTTCTTTCATGAAAAGAGAATCTTTTAGTGCCCACTGATTCATATGATTGTTTATTGATTATGAAGTTACGATACTGACCTAAGTGTGGTTGATTGAAATATCAGAGTGGATGGCTCTTTTAACATCAAGCCAAGTGTGAGGGTAAAGCAGAAGCTGGAAAAGGCTGTTGATGAGCAATGGGAGATTTGAATCCACCAGGACTGAGAATCAAGGAGGGCAGCAAGGCATGTTCTGGGCAGTGCTAGTAGGAGAAACAGAAGCTGAGAATGTGAGAAGCATCACACAGCTGGTAGAGGGATGCAGGGGCACTTGAGGAGCAGCTAGCACTTACTGAGGGTTAGTAGCTAGTCTTTAATCTGTGTATGAGTTGTGTGTAGCAGAAACACAGCATGTCAGATGGAGGTGCAGAGTATAAGCAAGAGAAGACTAGCCAGTTTCCTATGGAAAAAGGACCGTAGAGCCTCCATGGAGTTGAAACGCTTGGATCTTTAATCTGCTAAGAACTGAAATTTTGGGGAAGCCATGGGTGAGCAGCATCTTTGAACATTAGGCAGCAGGTAACTAAATACAAGTGAAAAGAGGCCAAAAAAAGCAGCTTCATTGCCAGTATTGTAAAAAGTATTCCCAGAGACAAATTCTGTAATAAGCAGAGTCCTTCACTAAGTAGAGAAATCCCTAGAGCTGAAAACTGTGTTCGACTTTAACCACATGGGTCACAGGGTGGGGATGGCCGAGCCACAGACTGAATGTGCAGAGGAAGCAGGGTCTAAATGCTGTTCTTATGTCTAGAGGGCACAGTGACACTGCATGTGTATTCTGCTAAATTGTAGGCTGAAATATTTAAATATTGTATGTCAAGACCTAAAAAAACTTGCAATCTAGTTAACATCTGCAAAGTTAAATGGCTGTCCAAACGGCAGATCCCCTGTATAAGTACTCTGTCTTTACATAGTGTGCTGAATAAATGCTCATGTGTATGAATGAGGATGGGAGAATTTCTCCTGCCCCACCAGGAAGTGTGTGGTACAACCAGTATTTTTTCTTTTTCATTCTGTTGCTCTAAATTTCTCCCTTGTCTTAAAAAATGGCCCCTTGTCTTTGTTTATCTTTTCTCTTTCATTCCCTGTTTCAATAGTTGTTTCCTTTCCTTTAGGAAAACCAGCAGCATGCATCCATATTTACCCATTTCTACAAACTTACTCCCTGTCCTGGTTTTTCCTCCTAGTTTTGAGAGGACAGAGGATCTGGTAACAAGCTCTTACAGGCAGAAGTTTGCCATCTCTCTTCTCTGTACGCTGACACCTAATGGCAGGCACACCTCTGAGGATTTTTTTTTTAAAGCTTTAGGTTGTTTTAAAACCCTCTGGACTGTTGCAGTCCAAAATGTGAGGGCTGGTGGGCATATTTTTGTGTAGCACTCACTGTGTTAATCCCATTCTATACACAGTCTGAGAGGCTTTCCAGAAAAGGGGGTCCATAGAAGTGCTTAGCTTTCCTACCACTATTTATTCCCTTATCGGACTTTTCATGAAATTTGCAATAAAGATGTCAATAAGTACTTTTTTTTCTGGTTTGCTCATTTGCTAGAGAACTTTTCATTCTGGATTTCGATTTACAGAATATCAAGGATTACTGAGCCTCCTTTCATTCATTATTCTGCAACTCATTTGTTTGTGCTGCACAATCACCTCTACTATGATATGTGTATCTCTTTATGAAATAATATATATTTTTTTTTTTACTCTTCTGTACTGTTCTCCATCATTTCTTACTGGCAAGGAGGCAGGGTGATGAGTGTGAGGGGAAGAATGCTGTCATCTGATATACGGTAACTTGGAAGAGTGCTATTTAGCGGGTTTTTTTGTGGAGGTGGATTTAAAATCAGTTTCTGTTATACTACAGGCCTGAATTCAGTCAGTAATGACCTCAATAGTGCCTGTTTTAATGTAATCCCTGCTTGCTGACTTCTGTTCCAAGAATAAAAATTTAAGCCAAAAGATTTAATGAAATCCTTTGGGATTAGTGCTCACTGGGCTGGGGAAATTGCATATCAACCTTTTCTCTGTACTCTAACCGTATGGTTTGGTATTTGAATAGGAAGGTGTCCAAAAGAGACAACTCTGAGTTCATCAATAATTTACATTTTTGTTAGTTACAAACCTGGTATTTGGGATTCTGTTGCCATAGCAATCCATCTGGGCCTGAACGGATAGTGTTTTAAGTGGTGGTTGTATAGGGATTCACAGTGTGTGCTTTAAATCCCTTCTAAACTAATCCTCAGATCTGTTCTGTGACTTATTTGAGGCTTCAACAAAATCAATGTTACTCACAGTAAAAAGTTTATGCTGAGCAAATTAAGCCCATAAAATATTAGAATATGCATATGATTAAGGACTGTGAAGTTCATAATGTATTACAATTTCTGTTTCAATATGTGAAGCAATTAATAAATGCCCACAGCTCCATTTTTTTTTCAAAATACATTTAATTTGTTGCACATTATGCAACTAGAAATTATCCAGAGTCTGTACTGGTTATTAGCTAATTTAAACTTCATAATGGAATGCTAGCCTCATTTTCCCAGATGTCAGTTCTGTGTTTTACAGGATGTCAGTCTATTCATAATATTGTATAACTTCCACTTTCAATTAATCTGATTTTCTCTGTTATAAATAATCCTAAAGCGGAGAATAAAATTTGAAATTCCCATTTTTACTTCTAACACCACTGGAGTTGGGTTTGGGGGCTGCGCTGCTAAATTCAGTAGGCTGAACGCCAGCTGCTTTTTGTTTGAAGTTTGGTTTATATTTTCTCATTTTGCCACACAAAATTTCAAAATGATTTATTCAAAACCTCCCAGATATGCTACATAAAGGGAAGTCCTCAGGTTTGAAAGACAATCAATAAACTCCTCAGTAAACCTGGGCTAAGTTTCAGCTCTGTCAAAACCAAAACCCTCCTGAAACTGATTTGCAGAGCTTTTAGTTCTTCATAACAAAAATGTTGTCCAGTTGTGCTCTCAAACTGTCACTAAACCATAATGATGATGTATTAGCAGCTCTTTATTACTCCAGAGTATAGAGATTCAGTTTGCAAATTTATTCCTCAATGTTTGAAAGAGGAGAGAGAAAAATACTCAAATAACAGCCATATGCTCTACTAATGAGTGTTTAGCCCATAATCCTAAACAGACAAAAATTGTTTCTTCATGGAGTTTGTAAAAGATCACACGGTTCTTCCTGGCTGTAAAAATAGTAATAGAATAAAGAAACTGCAGATGGCCTAAGAGATCTTGAGAAATCTTTAATTACCATGCAACTTCCCCTTTGTCTTTTATACTACAGTTCACAATGAATAGTGAAGCATGTAATAGAAGGGGCTTATTTTTGCCATGATTCTGTCATGCTAAAAATGTTCTTTGTCACACGTAATAAATGTAAATCTATTCTGTTTCTGTATGAGTTAAACAAGAGTTTCCTGAGAAAAACTGCAAAGACTCCCTTCCGTGCAGTGGAGTAGGGTTTCATTTCATGAGCAAAGATATGCATGTATATTCTTAAATTCAGTGTGGCTGACTGAACTTTGTTTATTTTAGAAGTCCAGTTCTTCTCCCCCAGCTTAATGGGACTATTTCCGTAATTGGTTACCACTAAAGGTAACTGGGAACAGAGAGCCTAGAATTAACCAAAAAAGGCTTTGTTTTGATTGCTTTTGCATATCCTTATGACCAACTAAAGTAAAAGTTGCAGATCGTTTACATGATTACTAACCCTAAAGTATCTTCTGTAGATACCATTTGTAAAATATAGATTACGCTTCAAAGGGGTATTACAAGATGTATTCAGGCATATCAAAATGTGTTTCTGTTGATATTTCCAATGGTTTCATTAGGAAAAGTCTTCCCTTGCAAATATTATCGAAATGAAAATGGAGCCTTGGAAGATACTAGCGGTATGACAGATGCTATTTGTAGCTCTGGAAATATAGTTGTCACTGCAGGGGATCTCCTGCACTGAAGACCCACAGGAGTCCATCACCAAAGGTGAATGAATTAATCTTCCAACAATCTCATAAAAATAGCCTGTGTTTCATAGTAAGTGATAGAAACACAGTTGAATTTCTCTGGTAATTTTTTTGATCTTTCTCTAGAAATGCAAATCTTTCCTGTTTATTTCTCTATATATATTTTAGCTTTGCAAATCCTTGCAAAGAGGGCTGATATTTAGTCTCTTTGATTATTGTTGATTTTTATTGATTGGTTTTTACTTATTTATTCCAGACCTGCATTATGTTTTTCATATGTTTTGGAAACTCCGTCTGTCAACTTCAAGGGAGCAGGGAGGCTGTCTCTGTTTGCACTAAGTGAAGCACCACACTTACTCATGTTTTAACTTAAATTTGCTTCTCTAATCTAGCACATAACCTGTGTTTTTGTTCGGTTATTTCCAATTAATACTCAAGTAAACATCTGTCTTTCCTTTCCATTTTCTGTCTTTGCAGCAAAGGAAATAGTTAATCTTCTGAAAGGCTCAGTAATAATATGACACAGCTTGACACAGACAGCTTAGAGAAACAGGGGAAGATTGAGACAGTGTACCGCAGAGCAGGTGTGACTCTGTGTGTTAATTTCTCCGAGGCACTTGCAGCTACCTCTATTCAAATCCAAGATGTACACAGAGACCTATACCAAAACCCAGGCTCTGAACCCCGGGAGTAGGTTGGGATTAGAGCTTTTAATTGAAACCTGTCTCTGACTGTGTCTGAATTTCAAATCGCTCGGTTTGGGAGGGCTTGAGGCAAAGTTTTGGTTGAACCTGTTGAAGAGGTATTGGAGTACAGTAGTTCAGATTAGGTCTGTCGTGGCCTGTACCAGGACATTTTATACAGCTAATAAGAAGCACCAAGCTATGTAAAGCCTGCTAAGACTATTGTCAGATGTATTACAAACTCTGGGAAAGAAGTGAGTTGATCCCACTGCTATGTTTTACACCAGCATCTGAATTATTCTAAACCCTTTCGAAATGAGGGTTTCATATCATTGTCCAGCTAACTTTGCATCGTTCCAGTGCTCCACAACTCCTCACTGATGTCTAGGGCATAAGGAAATAGGCTGTTAGATAGAAGAGCTAATCCCTACAGTTCAAAAAAGTTTAAAACTTAATAACAACATAATATTGTATGCTTCGGACTCACGGACTATATAGCCCGCAGCTCCAAACAGCTGTTACTTGTTGCCTAACAGGTTTCTTCAGTAGACTAACATGCAAGTGAGTGATTTCTGGAACATCATAGATATTGTCAGAACTATACAGAAGGCAATATTAATTTTTTTACTTAAAAAGAAGGGAAAATTACATTTTCTAATCAGTTATGTTCTGAATCCGTTATTATTTGAGTCATGAAAGATGGTAGCCTGGTTAATTTAGGGTGATATGCTGGATGGAATCGTGATTTGCCTTTTTTAAAGACCAGAGTAAGGGTTGATGTGATATAGTTTGACAATTTTAGATAAGAGCAGTTTCATTTTCCTCTGACAAAGTTGATGTAAAATTAAAAATACATTTACCGATCTTGGTAACTGTGCATTTGGCTCCCTTTTTTAACCGCATCAAAATTGATCATCTTCTCATTTAAGTGCCTTTACAGCTTGATCCTGCCTGCTCTTTCACGTCAATGTTGCCCTTATTGCAACACTTATTGCCCATCAGTCCCAATTTTCTCCCTTCTCTCATGCAGCCTTCATTCATGAAAGCTGTTAAGAGTAAAAATCTTCAAAGCCAGTATGCTGTGTTCCTTCAAATCCTGCCTTAAAACTCACCTCTGTTGTGATACCTGTAAACTGCCCAAGAAGTGCTAAGCAGCTGGTGTGCTGTGATCAGTGCTTATTATGCTAATTGTCTGCATGAAACAGTGGGAGTGATGCATCAAAACCTCCTCTGCAGCGTGTCCCACTCTCCTCCAGCAGCGGTGGGGGAGGCTGTGGCTGTCATTGGAGGTACATGTTGTTTCTTCCTTAACTCCTCAGTTTAATGGGATAATCCAGCCAAGATCTAATACAGTGTGAGAATTTAATTTGGACCAGAGGATTGCCAACCTCACAGGTGTGAAAGCCTGTCACTTTCCCTGAATTGGGATGAGCTGCAGGTGCCCAGATGAAATTCAGATGCCCAGAATTTGGTATGAGGTTTCAAAAGAGACCTGTCCCCCAAACCTGTGGATTTCCCATCTCTGCCGCTGTTGTAGTACCTAAGTAAGTAGGTTTCCAGTAAGACTGGAAACTTTGCCTTTTGAGTAAAAGGAGCTATGTGGATTTTCTCTTCTGGATGCTTTCACAAAAACCCAAGGCTTTAAATCTTGGAGTAAACCAAAACTAAATATGAAAATGGCAAACTTCTATGGCTCAAATGAAAGTAGGTGATTTATTTTATGCAGATGATAAATGCATGTGTTTGTTTTCCTTACAGAAACGTGGAGTCCTGAATAAACAAAGAGAAGAGTTAAGCAGACAGTCTGTATTGTGAACAGTAAGTGACTGGATTGTGTACTCTGAACACCATTTGTACTTCCATTTTTTTCGTATTTTTTCTTATTCACAGTTCTTTTAACAAGTGTAAGAAATTAGTGCAGTGAGCATTTCTGCCTTTATCCAACTCAGTTTCGTTTCACAGGGGTAGACTTTTATTAATCCTATAATCATCTTAGGTAAGAGGCCCAGATAATCCACGTGATGTGTCTTCATTGCTGCCTGTACTGAAAATACTGCCTTCTTCTTCTCAGCAAGAGTGAATTGTAATACTAGAAGGTACCAAGCTAAAAATAGTGTTACGCTAACATTTGCTCACACCTGAAATTTTGCAGAAAACCGCTTAGGTTTATCAGCATAGTCGAATCCTGTTGGGTTGGGACATGAGTAAGAGAGTTTTATGGGTTTGTGATAACCACTTAATCACTAATTGTTCTGAACTGCCCTGGTCAGAGCTGTGCTGTTCACTGCACTTTATGACCGATCACAACACATGGCTGCACTGGCCTTTGGTAACTACAGGTTTATAAAACATCAAGAAATTAAGATTACTCGCTGAGACAAGAAGGTGAGCCATGGTTGTGTTGTGGATGATATTATTGATGTTGTCCTTTGAAAAAAATCTCAGGCTGCTGGTGAAGTACCAATCATGATACAGTAGAGAACAGACACTGCTTTTATTGCCAATCCTAAGTAATATGCCCTGGGAAACGTAGCAGGGTATATGGGTGTACTGCATTACTGAGTATTAAAAGGTGGCAATATTCTTTGAGAACCAAAGCGGGTGAATGTGTGTTAAGGCATTTCTATCAACAGTTCCAGCAAAACAGTTCCTTTATGCTAGGTGCTAATAGAGCCTGCCTTTTTGTGGTAGAAGATTGTGGACAGTAAATAATGTACAGAGAATATGTGCTCTTCAGCACCATTCTGCTTATAGAATATATATTTGACAGTATATCATGCAGTAGAATTGAAGGAATTTTATTGTATACAAAATCTTGATTCATTCAACCAAACTGGCGTATGGAACAGACTAGTTTTGGATAGAAGTAAATCTTGAATATTTTTTGGCAAGCAGTAAAAATAAAACTCTGATGGAAAAGAATATGTATAAACCTCAACGGACAAGAAATGCCCAGTGTCTCTCTGGGCAACCAAGTTCAATGATGGGTTTTAACATTACGTTTAATCAGGCAGCATGAAAGGAAATGCGTGACATTTCACTGAAGTTGAGGGCAACATAATGGTTGTTTGAAAATCGGTACAATGTACTAAACTGTGCTACCAGTAGGCATTTTTAGACATATAACGCATCGTACATATGTTCCAGAAGATCATTAGAAAATGAAAAAGAAAAATTTCTAATTCATTAGAAAAAGAAAAAGAAAAAAAAAGTTTTTAAAAAAATTCTCAAAACTCTCATCTTATTTATCTATTCCTCTTAACTTTCCGTTGCTGCTTCTGTCAATCATACTTTCCTTCCATTTTCTCTTCTTTCCCCCCCTGTGACTCTTGTGGTTTATATTCCCTACATGCTATCATATCTCTCTTCACCCTTTCTCCTCTAGTGTTTTACCTACGCAGCTAATCTGCTCCAACATCATAGTTACTCCTCACATCTCCCACACAGGGCCATCTCCTCTTCCTCTTGGCAGAGCTGCATTGCAGAATGTTCCCGATCTTTGGCAAATTTTGAGCTTGCTATTTCTGGTATCAAATAGATACTCTGCAGACCAAGACCATTATTGGTATTGTTGGGTAATAATGCACAGAACAATGCCATATACCTATATCTAAGGAATTTGCGAAGAGTTGCAACATACTGTAATATGGGTCAGCTCTTGCAATTCTTATTTGACATGCGGAAAGATATGGTGGAACTTTTGGGAGTTACCTTCAACCAAATCAGTTATGCTTTTCCCCTGGATCATAAGTTTTGGCAGCAGATGACTGATAGTTACATGCATAAATATTAGCAATTCCAGGTAATTTGTATAATTCAACTGATGTACGTATACAAAAAATCCAGGAGTTGTTATAGACCTGTTTGTAGAAAGTAAATTTCACTACTGCGGACTCTCGAAGATTTTCTCCTCACTTGTATTCCTGCGTCAAGTGGCCAGAACTCACAGGCAGCTGTTTCAGAATAGCATGGATTTATTTGTGTATAGTGAGAAAAAATTAATCAACTATTATTGGTACTCCATCACATACAAATTCTCTCTCTCCTGCTGGCAGAATAGCTTGACAGAACCTTTTCATAGTACCCATCAGTTAATTTTATCAGTCATGGTATTGTGATTATAAACTACAAATGATCTAACAATGAATATATAATCACAGAAATGAAACTGTACAGTGGTTATTTCACATTTGTAATGTGTAATTTATTTAACACTCTCTTTGGAATATAATAAAACAGAAATAAAATTACATTTATCTCTCATCCATCATCAACGAGGAGCAATGTTACCAGCTTGATCAGGCTACCCATTCAGCCATGTAGGGAAGTTCATGTATGCTATCTTTGGGCCTGCTTAAAACACCCTTGTGAACCCTATGTTATTCATACACTAAGCAACAAGTCATTCTTCTGACACTGGGATTAATAAGTTGTGGATCTTTGTTTTAAAATACTTTTTTTTTGCCAACCTGAATTAAAACCTACAATTTAAAATATCCAGTCCTGAGAGGCAAAAATATTGGATTCCAGATATAGGAAGAAGATAAAATTCATATTGTTCTTATTAAGAAAAGGATAAAATAAAAGTCATAATATATACTATATTTTGTGGGTTTTCATTGTTCTCATCTTTGTTTTAAATGCAAGGGCCTTTGTCATTTGGCTTTGATATTGCAAAAGATCGCAGTCATCCTTTGTGGAGAAAGGAAAAAATCTTGCAATATGTGTTCCGAAAAAGGTATCCATTGCCCTCATATAGTCAGCAGCAATCAAATTTCATTTGCCACATACTTTGGTTTACCAAATAATTGACATCTTTGGTGGCTGCTGGTTAATAACAGTTTTTTCATTATTCTTGTTTAATAAAGACAATTTCAGGTAATGTGACATAAATTAGGAGACTGCACAAACGAAGCGCTAGTACAGGAGGATGGCCAAACCGCGCTCTGCGATGAGCGGATAAGAGGAGGCTTGGCCTGCTGAAAATTATTGTACTCCATTACATGTAGAGCAACTAAATTCATGTTATACTTACCATTAGCTCATGAGCATGCAATATTACTGTTGTTTACCCTAATAGCTATTTTGAAAGCTACTGTGTTTTATATTTTACCATTTACCATATTATATCTAGAGGTATGTAATGTACCGGAGATGAAGTACCTAAATGAAGGGTTCCTTGGTTTTGGAAGGGTCAGTTTTGTAAAAGTTGAATTCATGAGCCTTCAAAAAGAAATGAGCCTGTAGTTTCTGAATGTTCTCTACTAATCACAATAATCTTCCCTTACATTAAGATTTCAGTCTTTCATTGGAATATAGTAATCCAGAAGCAGCATGGAAGTGCCCTCATTCCCTGTGCTCCCAGGTTTTGTCATTGCCCATTAAAATTCATGTGCATATACCGCAGGCTTGGATAAAATGGTTCATTTGAGTGTTCACACTACCTGAATTCTTTAATGAGGTCTTCCCCTAAATTAGTTTCACTTTTCTTTTTTTTTTTTTTTTTTTTTCTCCCACAGTGGAAGTATGAACTTCTGGTAAATTATATAGTAACATTTGCATAGTGTAAAGGTTTTTTTTATTTTGTCTCTGTTTTGGTTATCGTGTTAGGACTATTCAGAGTAGTATATTCTCCGTGACTCGTATGCTTACAAAATTCTATGCCTCAAAACCTCATTTTTCTTTTTATCAATCTTGTATTACAGACACAGCTTTGCATTTTTTAATGTGAGATCTCTGGCATGGATTTAGATTCTGTACTGCTTTGAGGTATGCTAGTTATGCAACCTAATTTTGCAAAATGGCTCTGTGTTTGTACTTCCCTGGGGCTTCAGTTTAGTTGTCATCTATCATTTTAGCACCGTGATTGATTACCCTCTACTATTTAATTTATCTGCTGCAGCTTCTCAGCTTTTTCTTCAATTGGTAAACACATACTTTTCTAGACACATTTTCAAGTGATGTGTTTTCCAAGTGCCCCAGAAGTCACGTAATCATATCTTTCTCAGCTAGGAATTTAACTGTTTAAGCCATTTAATGGTTTCAATAAATTATTGGCTGATATTTTGTTTATTACTTGGAAGTTTTGCACTGGAAATCTGTGTTGTATTTTCCATTTTTCAATGTTATTGTATGTATTTATTCTGAAATACAAGTGTATTTACCAAGTGTTTCTGTGTCCACCAAAAAACACTGAAAGAAATGAGCACCTTTTTAAAGTGTAGGAGCCAAATGCATGGGCTGCTGCTGCTGCAGTGGACTTTAACCACCGTTGCACATTAGGTTTCAACAGCAAAATATTTATTAGCTTAATTTGCTCATTGGAATTTCACAAGCCAGCTTCAGTTAGTAGGTTTAAGATGTGCTTGTGTTCTTGTCTTGTATACTGTGTTCCTGTACTATAATTTGCTATTTTTAAACATTACATTGAATATCAACTTGGCTATGATTTTAAATCAGGCTCTTTCAGAGTAACGTCAAGTTTCCATTTTAAAAAGGGGTTTTTTTTGCATTAAGTCATACTGTGTATATACATGGCAGCAGTTTTACACAATTACTGAGGGAACTTCCAAGAAGCTATGATAATGAACTGCTTCTATGATCCACGTAACACAGAAGTTTTAATGTCAAATTTTATTTTCTCCTGCAGTTTTTATTACGGCTTTATGTTATCAGTGTTTTTGAATGGCGAGGTTGATATTTTGTTTGGATTTTTTTTACTTTTTAGTAACTGACTGTATTTAATATTTGTGATTAGAATCTCTCAGTAAGAAGAATTATACTGTGTCATCACAATGCAGCTTTGCTGACATTGGTAACTGCTATTGTAGTCCTGTCTCGAAATACAATCAAACAAAATGAGTAGACATCTGCAGTGTTGTGTGCTTTTTGGGGGCAGTTTGGTGTTCTTTTTTTGAGAGTGCGAGCTCTAATCGGTACTTACCTTTTGTTTTTATTTCTTAATCCCTTTGCACAATCTTCTTCTAACAGCTACAAGGTTAGCTTCAGATACATACCTTAGTAATTCCTGGTAGGTGAATTCCAGCCCACATTTCATTAGAGAATTGTAGATAGCCAGTTCTCTCACTATTCTGTCACTCTTCTTGTAGTGACTTACGCTTTGATTAGGAACCAAGAGGATAGACTTTCATGTCAACTCCACTATTTATGGTACATGAAGATTAACTCAAAAAATAACTAATATGATATAAGTGATTACATACATACAGGTTAAGGTGACTCCCCAGTATGGAGTTGGTGATAGCTAAGGAACATTATTTGGCAGTTTTGGATCCTTTTCAAGTATGAGTTTGTTCTTCAGTGATGATTTTCTTTGTTTCCTTCTTTCAAAGTCTTGCACTATAAATCTTATTTTGAAGACACATAGCCATCATAAACACCACATTTTGACAGCTTTTGTTATGTGAATGAAACTCTTTCAAATAAGTTTATTCAGAAATGAGAAAAGATGCATCTTAGACCTGCTTGCAATCATATCTTTAAGTTACTAGTATACTGACAACATTTACCTCTGAAAATGCAAAGAGAATAGGAAATTCAGTTACTCACTTTCCCATGTAAATAAAAATGTTTTGTGAAGCCATTACCAAAGATAGCACATAAAAATATATTTTATGATGTTAATCTGCTGTGTTTATATTGATATCTGAAGTGCATGAAAATGGGCACTGTAGACTTTTTCTTACAATAAATAATTTTGAAAATACAAAATTCAAAATTAAGTATATTTGGAAAAACGTGATTCCTTGGATTAGGTTATTTGGGCAGGGGAGGATATACTTTAGAACAGCTAGAAATTAGGAGTGATTAGGAGTGTTCTGGAATATATCAAATATATTGGCAGTGTGTCTGCAGTGTGCTTCTGCTGCTGCACCTTCAGCTTTGTACTGCAAGCTAAAGAGGCAAAGACGTGGTTTTGCCGTGAGAGGAGCCTCCGCACAAGGGCTCTTACAGCAATGTTGATTGATGTATTTCATACTTGTGACTCTTGTGGTTATGCTAATAAATGGAACAACAGTGATATGAGCTGAAGGCACAGGTTTTTGAACATGGTGGTCATAAAGCACGTAACATATAGGCCATGTTTCCAGTCTCGCCAATTAAAAAGCTTTAGTTAAGCCATTAAAGATATTAAGAATCTGTTTTTTCCATGAGCCGTGTATTTGGGAGTTTTTCTCATTACTGCCTGATTTCCATGACTGATTCAGTCCCTCCAAAATCTCAAGGTTTAGAAGTGTATTTTTTATTGAAAAGTGAGATTTTCATGCAGTCACATGGATCCAGGAGCTGGAGCTTCCAAGGATAACTCCCAAACATTTATTGCAAAGTCTGGCAATCCTGTGTAAAATGCATGATAGCCTGGAGGTCTCTGCTAGTACTGTACAGCAGTACACTTTGATCTTTCACATAATAGGTCTCCCAATACCTTTTCATTTCTAACAGAAATAGTGCCCAGGCTGCTTTTATACCATAAGCCTCTTTCATCCTTATAAGATGTGATGCCAAGAGAGAACATTTGTTTTAGGAAGAAGGATGAGAAAAAAGGAATAAGATGTCATTTAGACTGTGCAACCTTAACCATTTTTGATGGGGTTTTGCTCTTAGAAGCGTGTCTCAGTGTTTGAATCTTTAGTTTAAATGAAATGCTTAACACCAACAGGGTTTATTTGAAGATCTAATTTTACTTCAGGGATAATAATTTTAAGAACTTTAAACTGCATTAAACCGTTAGATAATAAATCACTAGCTATTAAACTGTTAATAGTTTATCCTGCAGATAACAGTGATTCCTTTTGGAGAGTTATGGTCTATTGGGCAAATATGCATTTAGGGACGTTTTAAAATGGGTATTTCATCTAAACTTTATAATTATGTACATAGACATTTCTTAAGGAGAATAGAATCAGTAGCTTTTTATATATGAAGCCATATGCTCCTCAAAAAGATCTAAATGTTTGCAGTACACAACTATGCTTATAATAAGGAATTGTTACATCTCAGTTGCTGTATTGTCATCATTTTTGTATTTTCTCTGAAATTTGATTATTTGCAGCCTCGGTGTCTGGAGCTATGACCTGTTAGTGCAGACACTCCAGCTGCACTCTGGAAAACCAGTCCACATCCCAATCCTTGTGGACTAGTTCCATATCCATTTTAAAAACATGAAAGAATTTGAAACCTGACTTCCTTTAAAAAACAGTTGTTCAAAAAAAGGCAGGTTATATATAATTTGTATGAAGCCATTGTTAATGCACAAGAATTTTGCAAGTCCGCTCTCTGTTCTATTTTCACATATATTTTAAAGACTGTTTCCTCCAGAACTAATAATTGTCATTTATATTAATAATCTGCTGAGTAGGCTCATTATATTAAATCACAACTAGAATTCTACTTACACTATTTGCCTTTGAGCAGAACCAGTGATTTTAAGCATGTGGAAAGCGGTGCGATGCTATCCAACCCCATCATGGATCACATACAATGGCTTCCACAGCTTTCTGGCGTTCACAAGTCTGACAGCTGTACTTCCCCATTCGTATGTGCGCTGTCCTTCGTGGCTGATCAACAGTGAGATTTCGTTTCCTCCAGTCTCTTTGTGACAGTACTAGCATGGATCACTCTGTTAAGCTCTATCCTGAATTAGAGAGAAGTGTTTCTTGTACTTGTCAAGCATTTTTGGTGTGATTGTTGGAAGTTCTTTTTTCATTAATGTGTATCTCTTGTGTCACATTTTCACTGCGCTATTCTGAAAAAAAATTCACTTAACTAACTTTACTTTTAATTAATTTGGGGATCCTTTTTACTGTTAAATTTTGCTTCACAGCTTGAGGAGTGCTTATGTAGACCCAAAAAAAAAAAAAAAAAAAAAAAAAAAAAAAGAATAAAAAAAGAGGAAAAAAAGAAAAGGCATGGAAGAAATCCAGACGTCCGATACTGAAATTTTCTGAGGGTATGTTGGTGGACATGAGCAACTTGCTTAAACCCCCTGAGTTGCTTTCTTTTTAAAAATGGATATGGTGGCACATAACTTCCCAGGGGGTTCGGAATTCACTCCTGTAGTGAAATTGATAGTATTGTTGCTGGCATGTAAAGAATGAGCTGATACCATCCAGGTATTGCAAAGACCTTGAAGAACTGCAGAACTATGTACTGCTGTTACTTACCGTTATTCTTTCAGACACTGAGACTGATCTGAATATTGATTTGTCCAGCAGCACATGCTGCTTAGAAAGTGTCAGTATGTTGGTCTGTTTGATAAATGTGTTCATCAGTACCTAATTATTTTTAATGTATGTTAAAAGAAACTGAGATTATATCTGTTGTTAAATAACTATGACTTTAAAAAAAATTGGCTTCTTGGTGTTTCCTGATCTTGAATATACCTGTATAAGACTGTGAACAAATCCTACAAACATCCAACAGAGTTTCTTGCCACATTTTGTACCAATATAAACTCTCCCTGCCTTTCTCCTGGGAAAAAACAGCAGACTTTACAAGCCTGAATAATGAGATGGGGCTAGGGAACAGGAAAGCTCTGGTAAAATTATCCTGATCTGCTACAAACTACTATGACATCTAGCCCGACATTGTTTTTGATTCTCCTTTCTCCTTTCATTTTTGTTTATATTCCCATGTTTCTCCCTTTGCTGCTGTCTCATTGGCAACTCTACCTAAATCTTAGTTTTCCTTCTAGAGCTACATTGGCCATACTCTTCTGGAAAAGATCCCTCCTTCCCCAGCATCGCCTAATTTGGTTTTTTGTAGTTTCCATAGTCCCTGATATTCTTCATAACACTGCTTTCAAAAGGATAACAATAGGGATAAAATATGGCTTTTTTCACTTACATCTGCTGGAGTGCTGTAACTAGGTTGTGACTGACCTTGCAAAGAGATACTCAAGCTGGGATGGTACTCATTTATGTGATCAGCAGTGTATCTAGACAGAAAGTACTTGGTTTTATATGTACATTCCTTCCTCCCCATGCCCAGATATCTTACTCTGTCATGCTATAGAACAATGAGGGAACCTGAGGTTTGTACCTATTCCCTCTGGAAGTGTTTGTTGCCTTGACATAAGCTCAGAGCTCTTTGGGCATCCCTTTACCCCAGTCAGGAAACTGTCTTTGTAGCTTTGCTTCTGCTACTTCTTCCTTTTCTGTGTACTATGGGCATGAGGCTATAAGGTTATAGATGATACATGAATACACTGTCTCTGTGCCTTTTTGTTGGTAGTTAAACCCTTAGCTTTAGCATATAGTACTTTCTCCAAATTATCTGCCTGTAGCATGCTGTGTCTGATCTGTTTGAAGAGCTTCTGTTTTCTGCTGATTGGATATTTTACTAAGAGCTCAAAAAAACCCCCCATGTTTGTGTTTCTTCCTTTTCTTCTTGCATGCGTGTGTGCTCTCTCGCTTTCGCTGTGTGTCTCTTGCTTTTTTTCTCTGTTTTGCTGGAACATTATGTCCTCAGTTGTCAAATAGCTTTCTCCCAGCTGAAGCTCCAATGCTGAATTGAAAGAAATCAACCAGAAGCTCTGGAAAATGATTCATTTTTACAGTGAAACTCAATTTTAGGAGTCTTAAATGAAGAAAAGTGTATTATTAAAAATACAGTCTTAGACTTGGGAAACGGAATCTCTAAGATTTAGCATATAAAAATGGAAATGTTATGATAAGATTATGAAACCTTGAGGGGTTATTTGAATGATCTGCTTGTTTCTACAGACTAAATAAAGCTCTGTTTTATTAATCCTAAGTGTCCTTTTATTTGTTGCAATATATTAAATCAGGTTTACAGCATCTCTTCAACATTAGCTTCCCAGGAACAACGCCACCAAAGTGCAACTATCAGTCAGCTGAGTGATACAGATACAACGCTGAAAATAAATATGGATGATTAAGCAAGTTGTTATTTTTCAGAAGCAGCACATCCATTTCTATGCAGTATCAACAGGAGATTTTAAAAAATGTGTACAGGGTTCAATAAACTGTTGAACAGTCTGTGTTTACTGACTAATAAACTGGTTTTGTGAGTTAATCTATTGGTCAATAAAGGAGAAAGAGACGGGTTATGAGTTGTACAGTATCGTGAACTGCATGGTACAAGGAAACCAGTTAACACTAGAACTGTATGACAGTTGTGAATCATTGCTGCTTAAAAACATCATGGCTACAAGGGCACATTAAAACCTTCTCTAAGGATTGTCTATAAAGTTGATGATTGAGATACGAGTAAAGGCATTTCTATAGCGCTCAACACCACTGTGTTGCCAAACGTTATGTGTGGCTTTCGGGAGGTGAATTGGCATACAGCCCTGTTCAGCCTTGCCTATTCCTAGACATATATACTGGTTACCAAAATGTTGCTTCATCAGTTTTTTAGCTTAGGAGTACAGTATAAGTGCTGTCACAACTTCTTTAACAGAGAAAGTTATGACAGGGTAGTTGGACAATTCATTTAACAACTTGAAATTCACAGATTTAGAATGACTGGCGTTGTGTCAGTTGATTTTATGCTATGGTGCAACCTGCCTTATGGAAGTTATCTCAAACTGGGGATTTAGAAAGACTTTTCAGGAGATTTAGATAATGTTTATATGTAAGCTTTTTTAAAGTTAATTGAAGTATAGTTAGTACTTCTCATGGGAATAAGCAGGAGGAGCAGATGAACCTTGGGTTCCAGTCACAATTTTAGATGTCACAAGCAAACACACACCTGACCGATGCCAAGAAAAAACCACCAAAATCAGAGAACAGGAGATGTCAGAATGTTTCTAAATAGAAGCATTCATCAGCTGTCACATTGCTGACTTCTTAAGCTCAGTTATCATGTTTTGACTTGGTGTAATGCCAATAGGAAGAATGATTTGCTCATTTATTTTTCAGGGACAAGAAATTTTTTTAGTCCACATGTAGAAATAGTTATGCTCAGAAAATATAGTACGCTGTACTGGATGGAAAAGAAAGAATTAGGGACTTGCAGTGATAATACAGAAGAGGAAGGACAAAAGATCACAGTTATTTAGATTTAAAAGGGATCTCCATAGTAACTGCATTCATTTAAGATACTTAATACATCTATTGCTACCTCTTACTTCTCTGATTGGGTGAAATCTATTTGGTCGCCTAGAATTTGATGTGACTTGTAACATCGATTTATCTCAGAAAGGGCATGAAATTGAAATTATAGAAATAAGGGTGGGCAGGGTAACATAAGGGTGGTGTTCTTTGGTAAGCTAAGAGGTAGTAGGAGTATATGTAAGAAAAGAAGAGGCCCAAGAATTCTGTTCTGAAGGCTGAATATTTATTTATTTAAGGGTGAATATTTGTTTATTTACATCTGAAAGATGTAAAAAAGGTGTAATGGAAAGGATATTTGTTACAGGTATGAGTTAGCTGTATTGGTAAACAAGAGCAATGGCAGCTTAAAGCTAGAAGAATGAAGGTACAGATTTTGTCAAAATATTAGTAAGCTCCTCTAGATACCCTGATGAAAAATTGCTGCTAGTTGTATTTCTCTTGTGGTTGCCTTGACCTCCAGTATATTTTCTGTAGAACTTCTGTCATTTTCACCCAAAATATGAGTAGCCATTCAGAAAGCTTTACATTTTTCTTCTAGATTGTGCCTGGTAAAAAAACAGTAGAAATATTTGGCAGTGACAAATGTTGTCTGATCTGTAGGCAACAGTTGTACCCTGAAATGATGTAGAATGCTGTCTCAGATGTTTTCAGTTAGGTGTCTGTAGTTTATGTTGATGCTTGTTCGCAGATTAAATGGCTTCAAGTGTGTTTCGGATGTGTGGGGTTTGTACACCATTAATGAACAATTGTAATTCAGTTGGGTTTTTGGGCAACTGATAATGGTACATGCACATCACTCAATTTCAGTACCTTTATGGAGAGCATGCTGAAGCAGCTTGACTAATTATGAGAGTGTATGTATTTCTGTGTATTAGGACTTGACTATCTATTTTATGCAAATATCTTTTCCTTTGTCGTCTATTGCTTTTAAGGTTTTTTGGCAGAAGCTTATCCATAGTTTGGTTGCCTTGTCATTTTCTGATGCTGTTGGGGCAGTGATGCTTCTCTGCTGGGTCAAATTTACTGGCACATCACTTTTTTTCCCCCTGGAACAATGAGTTCCAATAGAAGACTTTCCTTAGAAGAAACCTGAAGTGAGTTTTGTTGCTTCGCTTTTGGATGGAGTTTCATATATCAATATTGCTAATCACCTTATCACCTTGTGATAGGATCACCAATAAAATACCATATAGATCATAGAAAATTCACAAGAATTTACATAGTTATTGTAAACTTAACATGTACGCTGCTTTGATTCTCTCACCTTCCTTGGACATGTATACCTGGTGCCTTATTAACTCATATGAACAAGGTAGTCTTCACATTAGCAGTTCTAAAAAATAACCTATGAAATCAATTACAGTCTTGTACAGAAAAGGCAAATGCTTTGAGTGGTGCTCAGCTATACTTCTCGTATATGGAGGAAGGTCTGGTAGATGCTTTGCTGATAAAACAGTGGAATCTGTGGCAAAGCAGTGATCCTATGCAGGACGTATCTGCTGGCACAGCTCATAGTCTACAGAGACGTCCACTGGAAAAATGCTGGCTGGTATGGGGAAGTTTTATGGGGAAAGTTTCAAATTCTATTTGCTTGTGCCTTTTTAATGAAACTCTTATTTAATTTTCCAAGAGAAGAAGTTTTGCTCTTTCAGTGCAGAATAAATCACATTTCTACTGTATTTAATCGTTGTTGCTGGGTAGGATGTGAATTCTAGCTAGGTAAATTTTGCTAATAAAGAAGGTGAGTCAGTTCTAAAGGATTTTACTCTCTTCTATTATGATATGTGTTTTTTCCCTCCTTGGTTGTTTTGGCATTTTTTCTTTCTTCCCCCCCCCTCTATTTATTTATGCTTGGTATTATTATATTCTTGGTGTTATGCATCTTACATGTATGTTCTTTACATTTAATGTTTTATTCGGTGTTTGTTTATTGCATTTGGATGTGCAGGTGGCTAGTAAATATTTGCTAGTGTCTATATTGTCTAACCTTACGAGCCTTGAAACTTGAGACCTTGAAAATAGCTTCAAGAATTTTTCATGATCATCGTACGTGCCAGGAGACCCTGTACTTTAAGAAAGTTGGCTTTCCATTTCTCAGTCACCACTATAAGATGGGCTGTTGCTAAAGCTGTCACATCCAGAGCAGGAAGTTAGATGACATGTTGTAGTCTACTTGATTTTGCTCCCACACTCTTCTCCCACTTAAGTGATTTGTCTTTATGCCTGGTTATGGAAACTCAGTGTTTTCTCTCGTGCTCACAGTGAATAACACTTGCTATCAGGACAAGCAATCAGTTCACCCCCAGGTTACAGTAATGGTGCTTTTTAAACTAGCAGCTGAGTGTTTCTTCAGGAGAGCCCATTAGATGGCCCTTCCCCAGAGACTGAGCCTATCCGATTCAAAGCACTGATGCCTTTGAATTATAATTACTAAAATGCCACCCATTTATTCCAGTAGACCTGTCAAGATACAGCTTTTTATTTAAAGATGCATATCTGAGGTAACCTAGCAAAAGGAGTTTACCTAATTAACTCCCTTTAGTTCACCATTCTGTCAGTTGCTGGCGATTAGTAAATATTTCGTTTCTTTAAGCCTGATTTCTGTAGGCGGGTGATTTAGATATTTATGATGATGGAAGAAGAGATTAGTTGATTTCCATGTCTTTTACTATGATGCCTACTTGGACTTTCCAGGTCACAGTGCAGCTTAAACAAAAATACTGAAGGAA
>NW_009199654.1:16502-17957 GCF_000690835.1 Fulmarus glacialis | reverse complement strand
CGGTTCACTCACGGATAGGTGAAACTTTGAATTTTGTCCCAAGATGATTTTTTAGCTACTGACTATGAGAACAAAAAAAATTACCTTTCCATACAAAATAGTTAAATTCTGTAGTCTTCTTCCAGTGACACTTGAAAAGGTGTGGTTTTATTTTTTAAATTTATGACTATGTTTTTAAAAGTCTATTTACTGTAGGGCATGTTCATGGTCTCTTGAAACTTCAGTACATAAAAGGGAGCGAATAATGGTCTTTAAGAGAATTGGGAATAATATGTAATAGCCCTATATCAAAAGTCACTATATAGTGCAGTTGTTTTCTGGGCTGTGTGTAATTATCCCAATTTCAGTGGGGGTAGCACGCAGCTGTGAAAATGATCAATTCTTATTGCCCAGACTGTTATTTTCCGTTCCACAGTAAAAGTTATACTCATTCTTTATACCTAAATTAATATTTTATGTCAAAGCTTGAGGAACAAAGAAAGGGCTTGGGGGGGGAAGAGATGAAGTTTATATGTATAATTGAAAGCTACGCTGAAAAGGACATTTTGGTTAATGCCAGTTCCCATGGTTACTTGCAAATAATTATGCAGTTTTAAAAACACAAAACTTTTTTTGCAGTCTTACTTCCAGGCAGATAAGTGTCCAGGAGTTAGTTATAATTAGCTATGTAAGAAGTAAATTATCAGCCTTGATCTTCAAAATTCATCTTAGCCTACGTATTTTACACCTGTGTGTACTGCATTTTTATGGGCTTCACTAAGATTAGATTTCCAGGTTAGGCAATTCTGTCTGGCTTGAATAATCTTATCGGTTCACTATCATAGTTTACTCTTACCTCCGCAAGTTTTATGGTAAGCTATGAAAGCTGTTAGAGAAACAGTTACTGTTTTGTAAAACAGCATCTATTTTACGTTTAAGAGTTTTGCTCTTTTCTCTTAGGGCCTTTTTTTATTGTGTACCTGATTTTATTAAAACCATTCAGATCATGGAAACCACAATGATGAAAATACAGCCTGCCATGAAGGTTGGTCATAAGAGACCACTGTTCTTTTTTGCTTCATTAATAACAAATGTAAGTTTATCTTATTAATAATAGTGGTAATCTGATTATTATATTTTTAATACCATATTAACATGATGTAAAAAATAAACAGATTGGATTCAACTGCCCAGGTTTTTCTAAACTAAACAAATCTCTGCCACTTTTGTTTGCTTAGCTGCCCTATGTTGCCTGCCTTGGAACTGCACAGTATGTGTCATTGCAGAATTAGGGAATTGAACAGATAGCTTAAAACTTACATTGATCACAGTTCTGAACTTCTGTTCTGAAAAGACTTTGATACTTGTGTATGAAGCATTTTCAGATAATTCTTTCTGTTTATACATGTGTGAATTTTTTTACAGAATCATAGAATAGCTTTAGTTGGAAGGGATCTTTAAAGGTCATCTAGTCCA
>NW_009199654.1:0-15979 GCF_000690835.1 Fulmarus glacialis | reverse complement strand
CGCTTCTTTTGATGCAGCCCAGGATACGGTTGGCCTTCTGGGCTGCGAGCACACATTGCTGGCTCATCCACCAACGCCCCCAAGTTCTTCTCGGCAGGGCTGCTCTCAATCCCTACAAAATGTATAAATTGAAGTATATAATGTATAAAATCAAAAACAGCTTTTAAGACAAAATCCAGAAATTTTCTTAATATAAAACTTTCTGAATGATATTTTAATTTTAAATTTTCCTTATTTAATTTTCAAATCTCTTTATTTTAGTTTTATCAAGGTCAATATAATTTCACAAATATGTGCTTTTTTCCTCTTCAGTGGAAGAGTTCCCTGGCTAAAATGTGCACAAATAGATTCTTAGAAAGACACTCCTCTTACAGCTTCTCAGAGCTGCTGCTTTATGAGAGCACAACATCTGGGCTGTATTATGAAAAATATATTTGGAATTGCCATTCAAGCAAAATGAAAGTTCTTTATCACCAATAGATCCTTTATCAGTCTGGAAAGCTTCCATTTTGAAACACTGGAAAAACAGATGTAAAGCATGTCTGGATTTTAGTCATATTAATGAACTTGAAAGGGGATTATAAGCTTTGCTATCTTGTCACTTCCTCAAGTAGGGGATAATAAGAGTGACCACACAGCTATGTAGAGTCAGTTCTGGGGGGGAATGTGTCATCCTTTCTCTGTCAAAAATCATCGGTCTTCTTATGTTTTTATTACTAGAAGTAGCTTGATTCTTAATAAGTCTTAAATTTAAAAAGCTGGATAGGGCATCTTCCTTTAAAAAAAAAAAAATTCACTTTCCCTATTCCGCCTTTGTTTTTCTACATCATTCTGCTCCTCTTCACACCAAATTTCCATTGAGGAATCTTTTTATCCCCTATTAAGTAGTCACTTAATGGTCTTCCATTTTTCCTTTTTTGTACTTTTATCTTACTTCTATGCTCAGTATTTTCTCCTTCCATCCTCTCTTGGTTCCAGTTTCTTATTGCCACTTCTCCAGTCACGTTTCAGCTAAAACATGAGCGTGGGGGCTTACCCATTTTGCCCCTAAAGATGATGTGAGCTTGAGTTTTCCTGAGTGTAAGAATTAGCTTGCGGACTTCCACAGAGCTGACTCAGAAAAATCTTGTTGTCTGGAAGGCTGGAACAACCAAACCCAGTTTGGGTATATGAAATTACATGATACACTACAGTGGGCAACAGAAATGTACTCCAGAATCCTCTGTGCATTGATTGACATCTACTTGTCAAACCTAAGGCTGAAATGAAAATGAGCTTGCCACCTCAGTTCCCCTGTAAATGCTACTGCACTGTTAAAGCACAGGCTTTGTTCAGCTAACCAGCTGCTCTATTGTAAATGCTTATTGTCTGTCCTGTATACAATTGTTCCTGTTTTTACCTTGGAAAGAAGAGTATCTCAGTGTGGTTGGTCTTCCCTAGGTTTTTCAATGGAGCATAACTTTTGCTTCTTTGCATGTATCAGGAAAGCCCAAGCAAGCTGGATACCCTCTTTTTCAACCACCACTTCAACACAAGTCAAGGCATTCAAAATCTGAAGACTAAGGCCAGTTCAGTTTCAAAAGACTCATGAAGAATCGCAATATTCTTTGATTAGGTGTCCATGATTTGATTTGGAGTTGTTTGGATTGAAATTATACTTGGACAAATTAAATGTTTAAAATGAGCTAACGGGTTACAAATCAATACATTTTTAATGGCTTGAAAAACCTGGCCTTCAGCTTATTATTCGGAATAAATGAAATAATAATCTGATGCAATGACTGCAGCAGGTGAGAAAACACATGGAGCAGTCTCCAGAAAAATCTGAATACATGAGTTCAGTATTGTCTAAAAATAATGCAAGCGAATTCTGTGCTGTCATAGCTTATTTCATTGTGAATTAGTGCTATTTTTCATATACGAATAGCAACAAAGTAGAATGGAAGGTTAGTGAATATATAATGAGTATGAAAAGGCCACCAGTAAAGGTAAGAAACTAATTTTTTGCAAAATATTATTTGTGTTGCTGAATTTTTAAATATCCATCCTGAATTCTGCAATGACATTAGAAACAGGAGACCCTGGGCCTGGGTCTAGCATGTCATAACAGACTACGTTATCAAGTAATGTTCTGTCGATGATTCAAAATGTTATCATTATGAATAATGTTTTCATTATATTATAATGTTTCATTATTCATTCTGTATCCAATAGGTATTCTCAATAAAAAAGAAAATGGTGTTTTTAACATAGGAAACAAAACACATTTTCAGTCCTGTGCAAAAAAATTTAGTGTTCAGATACTTGTCCTTGGAAAAAGATTAAATTTGGATTGTCGTTATGGTTGTGAACCAAATGTACTCTTTTTTCCCTCTTATATATATTCATATAAAATTGTGGCTGAAGTGTGTGTATGGGGAGGGAGAGACAGAGAGAGGAGTTATTGCACACTTATTTTTCTGTTTATGAGAAGATGTATGTGTCTATTAAATAGTGCATATGCGTTTTTACATCTGTGTATAATGATATGTGTACGTTCATGTTCGTGAGAATGAATGCTGTCTCCCGTTTTGACATTAAAACTCCAAAATAATAAGCTATAGCTATGCAGTGGTGAAAATACTAAAAGAAGAAGCAGGTCTTAATATTTAATGGCCCCAAGCCAAAGTCTGGAATGGAAATAATTTATCATGAAAAAGCCTCCCAACAAATTTTTCATGTATTTTTCCTACAATTAATTTAATTTTATCATAATGTAGTATAATTGTAGATGCATTGTAGATACCCACACACATGGGTAGACCAAAAAAAGTACAGTTTTTACATCAAACATTGGAAAATAGGAATTGCTAGTAATAAACAAGCCTTTGCATTGGCTTCAGCAGATGCAATTTTAGTTGCATAATCGTATTCTAAAGTAACTGAGGCAGAGGATTCCAGAATATAAGGAAAATGCAGAATGCTCAGGGAAACCGCGGATACTCAGACTTTTGTTTCATCCTCATTGTTTAGTGGGATATTCACATGTGCTATTCAAATCTTTCTCTGAAGACAGGATTATTATTTTTTTCTGTGGGCTCTTCTGTGATACCTAACGTTATTATCTAGTAAGGGTAATGGTGTAGTACTTGGATACTAAGAAGCTTGCAGCACCCATGTGAAAAGAGGAAAAGGTTTTAGTTCCATTTTATAAATGGGTCAGTAAGGTACATAATGCACAGGAGCGTCCATTCATTTTGCATGTCCAATGAGCGCAAGACCTTTAACATCTTGATTTTTTCAGAATGCTACATTTTTTGTAGCATATAATGCATTAAAAGCCTCCCTTGGAGGGACTTAAAACTGGAAGGAGGCAAGATACACTGTTAGCAGATTTCACAGTTATTTGTGGAGAGCAGAAAAGTACTGAGAAACTGAGTTCAAAGCCAGATACTGGTGGGGGAACGCTTCTATATGGCATTGCTCTTTCCTGCTACTTCCACAACTGCTGGTGCTTTTCTCTGGTTTTCTTTCACCTATAATAGTTCTTGTCTTCTCCACACACACAGCCTTCCCTGAGCTCTTCGTGCTAGCTTGCTGCATCCTTGTGTCCTCTTTTCCAGTCTCTATCCACCTGTCTGCCCCTTCGTGCTTCTGTCCCAGTCCCTTCCTGCCTTCTGTCTCTTGTCTCCCTTCTGTGGCTCACCTTCCTCCCCGGGCTGTTGGGCTGGCCCTGTCCATTCGCACTGCCTCCAGTTTCCGTCCCTTCTCCCTATCCAGTTTCCTTGCCCAGTGTTGGTCCCAAGGCATACAAACATACACACTCTGACCAGCCGTCCCCTTAGAAGATGATTCTTATCTTCATCTATGCCTTTCTTTCTGATTGAAAGCCAATCAAGTCTTTCATGCTTTTTCATACTGTCTGGTTGTCTGTAAAGGCTTCATATAGAAAAGACGGTCCTTCTGTTCTGAGCTTCTGTATGTAGCACTGCGGCAATATTCCTAAAATTTTCTCCTCCTCTACAGTAGAAATCCTTGGTCCTTCCAGTACTTAGCTGGAACAAGTTGATTGCAGATGGAAATTTGGTGATAGGGGTGTAGCTGCTGATCTTTAGTCTCTACTGCAAATAGATGAACTGAGGATTTTTTTTTCTGAAGTCTCGTTGGTTAATTTAGACACTTCACAGAAATCAACTCATTTCTGCTGCCAGGGTGAACCTTCTGACAGACTGGAAACAGGTGGGGAAGTAAAACTTCTTCTTGAAAGATTTGTGAGAATTTTTTTTCCAAAAATGACTTTTTTCCCCTAGTATTATACTTTTAGTCTATTTGAGGAAGATATGCAGTGTGGGAATT
This sequence comes from Fulmarus glacialis, assembly GCF_000690835.1. Lineage (NCBI taxonomy): Eukaryota > Metazoa > Chordata > Aves > Procellariiformes > Procellariidae > Fulmarus > Fulmarus glacialis. Next base: position 11,644 of record NW_009199654.1, on the reverse strand, counting down.
TCAATGGCCAACGGATTTGGCACAGTAAACAGACTCACATAATCAGAAGTACTGACAGCTCTTAAGAATAGGCCTGAGGTTGTTGCCTATCACATAGTGTTTAAAATAGTTTCTTGTATATTTTTCCATATGACAAAGTTCATAAGCTATGGATTGAAGACAGACATCTTTTACAGTAAACTGCTGAGTTTACGTCTTTATTAAAATCAGTATATAAATCATACTCATTAAGCTGGAGGACAAAACAAGAAAAAATTCAATTATAGAATCTAATAGAGCATTGGGTTGAGATTTAAATGACTGCCATGAAAGGATAAAGGAAGTATTTGTTAGAAGTCCAATAAGTGACAGTTTACTTCTATTGAAGAACTTAAGCCTATTTTCATAAACTCATTTAATATTGTGCCATCTTCCTTTCTCAAGATATCTGGTTAGTACGTGTTTACAGCAAGCTGTTTTGATTGTCAGAACCTTGGAAAATATCAAGGTCAAATATAGAATTGCAAATTAATGCAAAAATGCATTTAATATACTGATAGATGATCTACTCAAATGTTCCTATTTTTACGGTTATAATTTTTTAATTCTAAAAGAGAGGAGTGAATTTAATGAGCTGAAAATGATGGCTTAGTGTTATTAGTTGGAGTTGGAACACTTTACTTGGGTGATATGCAGGTTTTCTCACAGAACTCTGCCAATATAATTCAGTCCAGAACTGGAAAAACAATTACCAACCAAACTAATACTTAAAACTCCTAGTCCAGTATTGGCTCAACAGACGATACCATTCACTGAACATCACAGGAGTATTGTAGGAAAGGAAGAGAAGTGAATAGTAAGTTAATATAGGTCATAACACTGGCTAGCAGGTATTTTGATAAGGCTGAAGTTAGAAAATATTTTTTTAATGGTAGATACCAGGTCTAACTACTTCATCTATCCTAAGAAAAAACAACTTCTTCCTCTTTCTTTATTTTCCAAATCTCCTCTTGAAAATTCACCATTCCATAGAAGTGCGTTGTGGAGGACACTGTGTTGGCTTCTTACGCGCGCACACACACACACACATGCACACACATTCAGTGTATTTTAAGTCATGTTTTAGTTAAGAATGTCTTTTCTATTGAGGTAAAAGTGTTTGAGTCCATGTCTATGAGTTTTTCTCCTTTCCATATTTGAAGATACAAGTTAAATAAAATATGTAGTTAATTATTTGGTGTCTCAAGGAGATCCTGTTATGGTGTCTTTCTATATAAAAATTGTAGATTATGAATCTATGGTAGTACCAAGCTATTTTCCTTTGTTAATTTTTAAACATAAACCCACAATATTAATTAGAAAGTAACTTGAAATATGTTATTTTACAGTGGCAATTGTGTTGAAGGCTTGGACAGTATAATGTCAAAGGAGATGTGTAAGTAAATGTAAACAGACATGAGCTTGGGATTGATTTAGCAAAAATTCTTTTTGGAACGTGCTGACTTAAATCCTTCCAACAGTACAAAGGCTGGATCTGGGGTAGTGGGAAGTGACAAAACTGCTGATCCACATATTACAGAACAGTGGGAGGTTAAAAGTTAAGAGACTCAATATCAGGCTTTGAACAAAGCTGACAACATTTTGCTCCTTGTATTAGCCCCTCCTGCTCTCTTTTGTACTCTAATTCCTTGAGAAAAAAAAAATGTTGCGACCTGTTTGACTTGTCAAAAGAATTGTCATAAATGAAAACCTACAACTCTGGTTTAGCAATTTGCCATGGTGATCTTAGGTTATCTTTGATTATGGGCTCTGTAACTAAGGAAGATGAACAGCTCCACAAAAATCCAAACAGTTAATCATTGCAGCGCTTTCATATTCACCTCATCTTTTCATTTAAAGCCTACATCCTGTTTGCCATATGTGAGTGACAGTGAAGCTGGGAGGGAGAACTGGGTGAGAGCGTCCTCGTAATGACTGTCTGGAAGTACGGACTGTCCCCAGCCAGCAGACAGAATGAGGCTGGGCTGTCAGTCAGGATACAATTGTAAGTTAGAGACAGGATAATTTCAGACAAAATGGAGAACAAAATCGCTTGGGCACTGGTCAGATGTCTTTTACTGCTCCCCCCACAAATAATATATGATTTCAGTTTCTGGGCACACCTTAGTGGTCTCATCCCTCTCCTTCTCTCTTTCCTGTTACTCCCTTCTCCCGCGTAGCTTTTCATGCCATTTCAATATGGGAGGCTGCACAACAGAAATAATCTTATCCTGCCATGAACGTAAGCAATTGGGGGGGAAACACCTAGTCACTCTGTGCTTCACTGTAGCTGGATGAATTTTACCAAAAGACCTGTCTCCAGAATATTGTGAGCCTCTGATCTGTGTCATCAACCAATGTAGTCTGCAAAAACCCAAAGGTAATTTTTTTTTTTGCTTTTGACCATGGTAAAGCTGGTTGGATCTCAGGGGCAGAAGTTAGGCCCAAATTTCTGTAGTCCCACTTCTCATGCAGGATTCAGCCTTCCTAGAATGAGAGCTCCACTTGCATGAAAATGATGCAATCTAAGCGACTGTTAAATTTTTGTGATTTTGTAGTAGTATTAATATTAATAGTATTACCTGATGCCATTTTAATAATAAGTAAATATAATTAATTTTAAGTTCCTGGGGTTGATTGGAAAGGATACAGTGTGGTAGCTTAATGCTGATTATTAGTTATTAGAACACAGGTTTGAAGGGGCTGCATATATTACAATGCTGTTTTTTGTCCATGCGTGAAGGAGCGAAGATGAGCAGGACGGAAGAGGGAGATCAGATCTGAAATTTGACACATCACATGGGCCCTGTTTGGCTCCACACATATTAACCCGATCTAGCACAAAGGGAGAGGTTTCCTTCAGCCTGGTTGCATTTGGGAGCCACTGTTACTCTCTGGAATTGCAGGGTGGGAGCAGCAGAATAGGATTCCCAGGGGAGCGAAGCAGAAGAGTTGGGAAGAGGCGGTATCGTCATCTATCACTACATCGATTAAAAAAGTTTGCTCTTTTCTCTCTCTGCCCTCACCCTTCAGGAGGACACTAGCTACTGCTAAGGGAGGAAAGGGCAACACAGAACAGAGATGAGAAAGGATTGATTTACAGGATGTTTAGAAATAAGTTGTACTTTCTGAACAGTGAGAGCCTCAAGCGCTGCATGAACATGGTGGGTCATGGTGGGCTGCATGGTGGAATGGTTTACATCAGATACAGGCTTTTGAATCCTCTACGTCTCTGGCTGAATGGTTAGTCACATAAACATTGCCATTGGTTTTGGTTGTCAGGGTCATGAAAAGCCACACGTGAGCTGCATGTGAATTCTTGGAGCTTGGCTACTGTTTAAGTCTGGGCTATCTAAAGCTAAAGCTCAAGCCGGAGGGCTCCCATGCCATGCCTGGAGCTGCGTGGCAGTGCTCCTGTGCAGTTGAAGAAAGGCTTGTGAGTATGGAGGCTTTCCCAAGCTACGACTGCAGAGGTGAGACTGAAGATGGATAAAGATTCTGGAAAGAAATAATCCGTACTGAGAGGAGTTTAAGCCTCTCTCTCTTTGATTTGCTCTGAAGTGGCATAAGAGGGCTTGCACATCATTGCTATCCCCACACAATAACAGAGGCATGATAACATTTTAAAGTTCAACCATTATTTCTCAAAGGACTGCAGAAGCTCCTGCAGCTCTTCGTTGATGTGCTGGTTCAGAAGGAGCTCAGTCTCCGCCCAGAGCAGTGGGGCTGCTGACTTGCCCTTCCTGGCTGGGCTAAATGATGTTTAACGGCTCAGGCCACGCAGTTTGGCATGGGGAGGGACAGTGCCTCTGGGCTGAAGCCCTGGTCAAACATCCACTGTCTCCATGCTCTTCCACTGACTCCAGAAGAAAAAAAAAGTGAAACAAGGTATGGAAACCAAACTGTACTGTTGCTGTCACCCGAGAAGAGAAGTACTTTTCTGGAAAAGAAACCAAAGTGATTTGTTGTTGTGGCTGTGGAAGTTGTGAAAGGAGTCTGTCCCTTCTTGACTGCCGCATACATCATTCTCCTAATGCATATTCATCCCTACCAAGAGTTAGGAAAAGACAGCTACCAAACTCAGTGCTTTAAGATATATCTACTTTTGATTTTCAAATGTAAGGCATTTTTATTCAAACCTCTGTCCAGATGCAGGAACTGTGCTCAGTAGTTGCTGGAGGGGGGGAAAAGAAGTGCATTGGAAGCACTGTTGAAGAAAAATAAGTGCTTACTGGACATTAAAGTTGAATGTCAAGCTAACTGCTGGTAATTTTGTTTTCAAATTATGTCTTTTTGATGACCTGAGGCTACTAAATTTCTCCTTTTCCCCTTCTTGTTATTTCATTGGTGCAAACCTGAAATGTGAAGTATGTTTATTAGGAAACCAGTGTGGTCATTGCTTTGAAAGGATGATGCTGACAGTGTAGCTGCTTATAAACTATTTGTGTGTTGCTTTGCCTGGAATTTGGACAAGCTAGCCACTGAAGCAGAAAAAGCACAGCCAGTGCTGTCAAATATTATTGGTGCAATGTGTCTTTATATGTGCCTGGCTGAGCAGCATCAAATGGCATTTGACATGGTTCTTCCTGAGGCCACAGCTTGCTGCATACAGCAGACTCTCAGTTAAATCATTTTTGTATTTTATATTGGTACACACACACATGCATTGTGTTTATAGTCCATCAGGGTGATTTGCATGAATTTGTAAAATATTCCTCCCCCTACCCTACTTAATTTTTTCATTTCATATTAATAAGCCACTTCTAAAAAATCATGGCATCTTTCCCAAAATAATATCCTTGAGTTAAATAAGCCTTGATGTATCTAACTATGATATACAGCAGTCACAAATATGGTTTCTGAAGTAGTAAAAAAAGGCCTAAAATTAGTGGTTTGACAGCTGTTAAATTATACAAGTGAGGTTTTTTTTTTCTCAATTATTTCTTGGATGAAGACTTTCAGACCTGTAAGTTTGTTTTTTTTATGAAGTACTGAACTCTTTCTGTTAGCTGTAGTTATGAGGAAGTATAAACAGCATTTGTTGTCTCTGCCCTTGATGCAAATAGAAATCCAGCTCCATTATGTAACATGTTCTACACAGAAATCATGGGGAAATGCCACAGTGTATTTAAGTAGCATTGTTTTTTAACAAGTTGATGCTTTAACAGCATTTTTTTAAATGCTACTTTCCTTTCTTGTTAGACTTCTTCTGTTGAATATTCATTTTGCAATTCATAAAAATAATATTTCAGAGGCATGATAACTTTGATGCCCTAGATGCGCAAATTTAAAATGAAATAGGTGTTTGCTTCTCATATTTGACTTTTTGTACAGGTCTCCTTCTATCCCAATAAATGAGGTAAAGAATAGATGTCAGCAACGAGACAGATATCTGGTATCGGTGTGAAGAATTCACCATGTGTTTCTATTTTAGCTGAATTTTGACTAATCTAGACCAAATAATAGTAGCATCTTTTCTGCATGCTGTTTTTATTTTTCTGCTCACTTTAGACTGAGATGAAAAACACCTGCCAATCCATATTGAAACGTTTGTGTTTCATTGATTGCTACCTGCAGGGACTATCCCAGTAATGACTGTGTAACAACTTGAGGGTGAAAATGATCTCTCTGACTAGTCTTGTGTGGGATAACTCCCTATGGAGAAAGACAAAATGGTTGCAGCTTCAATGCTACTTTGCCCTAGACCTGTCTTTTCAGTAAGATTTTGTTCACCATACCTCCTGCTTGCTGCTGGCAGCAAACATGGTTTTTTTTAGCCCTGGCTTATGAAATTACGGTTTTATTAAAGCTTGTGCAGTATGTTGTTAACTTGGTAAGAAAAATCTCTGCATTAACTTTTAACTCAGATAATAGCCTAGCCTGTTTTGGTTTAATTCTTCCAAAATCAAATTCCAAGGAAATAAATACGTAATGGATATTTTTACAAGCTAGAAATTAAGTTTAGTGGGGACATCTTGTCAGACTATTTAGGATTTATCATCTTGTCACCTGTTAGCTCAACTAAATTACAAGTTGGTAATCATAAGTGCACCATTAGTGTATAATATGTTGCCAATTTAATGATTTGTATTTTAAAGTAGTTTCAAGAACACCACTGCTACTTGAGTTTTCCGCCTAATTTTTTGTAAATTAATTTATTGTTTCAGTGTTCCTTTTCTTCCCTTAAAGAGTGAAAGAGGTAAAGGAAAGGGGAGAGGAGGGAAGAGGAGGAAAGGGAAAAGAGTATATGGTAGAGAAACTACTCATCAACTGTTGTCAAATGCACAGAATAAACCAGCTGGATCAGAGGCAAGAGAAGAAACATATAATCTTTTCCAGTTATAGCAATATTGGAACATTAGTTCTAGAGTTAGTTAAAAATATTTCAGACACGAACTTAGTGTTCTCTTGAAAACATTGTATATCCTGATAAGTATTGAAATACAAATAATTATTCTGTAGTTTGAATTTACTGTGGTTCGATATTGTTTAAAAGGAGCACATACAAACCATACCACTGCTAAAGTTTTATATACAGTGTTTGCCTAAAGAAGAGGCAGTGCATTATCCCTTCGAGAAGATACCAGGATTTCCAGGCAATCTTTATTCTAAGGTTGACGGCTGGTTTTAACTTTTATTTTAACAGAAAATCATGCTTTTAAATACATCCTCTTAATGAAAGTTACTTTTTCTTTTCTAGATTATACATGTTTTGTTTTCATAATTTAACCTTTTTAACTTCTAAAACTGACTGATTGACACTGAATTCAAGTTTCAAAATTCTACTACTTTTCTTTGGGCTTGCAAAATAGTAAACATGTTTCCATTGGACATATTCTGTTATTATTTTTGTAAGTGGTCACTTACGCATGAGAATTGTCATAATTTTTTCTAAACTACCATTGTTTCCATTTTTCCTATGAAACTGTCTTTTCAAAAAAGAATGGCATTATTTTACTTGTTTTAAATTTCCTTCCCTACTCCATTCCTCCCTTCATCTGCCTGTCTTCAGACCATTATGTCTGGGTCTCTACCAAGAGGTGATTTCATTTTCTTTGTTTTCTAATCACGTAAGGGTTAGGCATGCTTGCCAAGACGTTCAGAAAATGTAGTGATTTGTGAGTATCCTACTTCTGAGGGTTTAAAGGAGCATGATTGTCAGTGCACACTGAACATTAGTTCTATGAAAAATAACAACTCTTTAACATGAGCTAAATGGTGCCAACAGTCATCAGTTCAGAAAGTCATGGATCCAGCACATTTGTTATCATCCAGGTGGAGAACTACATCTTGTCAGTGGTGGCTTCTTAATGGTTTTGTAATTCTGTTGAGTTCTTATGTTCTTTTCTGAGCTAATACGCATTTTCCTAAGATGGATCTGATTTAAGAAAAACAAGACTTTTCATGATCTCAAAATTGATGGCTTGCCACATATGATTTCAGACTATGTGAGCAGCACACTAAACAAGATATTCTGGAGAACAATTTTGAATTGGTCCACTATATTAGTATTGATTTTTTTTTTTTTTTTTGTCCTTTCGAGCTTCCCTGATATAAATGTGGAAATAACTGCATGAAGCACAAACCAGAAGCCACTGTCTGTGTAAGTGCACTACTTAGCGGTGGTCTGCTTATGTTTAACACTTGTTTGATATCTAGACAGCAATAAGATTACGTCAGGGTTAGTATTCAGTCCAGCTCAAAGCAAGGTCGTAAGCAAATTCCATTGATTTCAGGCTGTCATATATAACCAGAGTATTGAAAACTGCTTGCTTTAACATTGTGTAAACATTTTTTCTTTCATTTCATGAAAATAGTTTACCCTAGACGACATATAATGGGATATTTTCTACTACTTCATTCAAATATTGCCTCCCATCCAAATCCTCGAATGTGCATTAAACTGAGAATTGAAAATAATTTGCCAAAAAAACCAACATCATTGCAAATGTGCTATTTTGAGAATAAAAAAATATATGTCGTTAATGATTTTTATCATTCTATAGGAACAAAAGCTTAAAGTTTGTGATTTCCAGCTCTGGAAACTCCTTGTAGACTTGCCCTTGTAAGTGCATAGAAATCTTAAGTAATCACTCACTCAAGAATGCATTTTTTGGGAATATAAATATTCTTATTATAGTAAATAATTTCTTGTGTCTGAGCAATAAGTTTGGAGTGACCTTTTTTTTCTAATTTAATTTCAGTCATCAAATTTGCTATGATTCTAGAATACCTTTTATGAAATACATTAGAGAAATACATCAGACATGTAGAAATACATTAGAGAGGAATGAACTTTTATGATTAAATTTTGGGTTTGTTTTAATAACTCAGACCAAACAAAATAGGGTAAAGTAATCATCGTTCTTTTTATATCACCACTGAATTAGTTTTAGTATTTGTGAAATTGTAAAATGCGTAATTCTCCATTACATCTGAATATTGCAAAGCTTTTCCGTCTCTACATGGATCAACCAAGCTTAAACTTCCCTTTTATGGATTTCTCTGAAATAAAAGGTAAAAATACAAAAATGTAACTACCTGAAATACTCTCATGGTAATATTTAGTGTTTGCTGCTTTTGAAATACATATATGAGTGTGGGAAGAGTGTAAAAATCAGTCAATAAGGACATGCAGTTCTTTTTGGAAGGAAGTTAAAATACCTTGTTTGTTCTTTCCATTCAGGGCTGACTTGGGTGCTGGACAAGCCACTGAATTTTCTGCAGTTGCATTGCTTCAGGGTCTATAAACATGGACAGGTGGAGGACTTACAGGACTTTAGAAGCATTTCACATGTTCATTGGGGCACCTTCATATTCCTCAAGACTTTTTATCCCTAAAAAGGGTGCATCAGGGGATTGAATATCAATTAGCATTAGAGATCTGAGTGTGCATCTGTATATTTTGTAAATCATATTAATATTTGTAAATCTGAAAAAAAAAAAAGGAAAAGATCGCTGTAACTAAGTAAGATTAGCTGGCCTATAAGGCCTTCGCTGGTGTGAAGCTTATTGTTTGACCACGACTCAGAAGTGCTCAGGGACAGAACAGACTGGCTAGTGATCTCCTTTCAAATAATTGCATTTGTTTTCTCTAGTGATTAACAGATGATCCCGTCACTCTTATTTGTGAGTTCCTAATTCTCTTCATGTGTTTTGGGATTGTGTTGGGTGTCTGCAAGTACCAAGGAGCTATCTTTGTGACAGGAAATTGTTCTGGATTAAGTGGATCCAGAATGTAATGTTCTGGAAGTAAATCTGGTTTGTTACCTGTCTCATAATCAACACTGCATCCAGTAATGGACTAAAAAGGGGAACCAGGATCAACAACAGTAAGAAGAGATGACCAGAAAGGGTTAAAGGCAGTCAAACCTTGTAGAACTAATTCTGTTTGGTCTGGAAATCTTTTATACTGTACCTCATACTTCTTGTGTGAGGATTAGACTTAGAAGTTTCTTGAGGAAAAAAATGAGCAGCCTGAAGAGAAAATAGCCCCACAGAATATTGAAATTTTACTGTACGGACAGTAGGTGGATTTGTAAAGAGACTAAGAGCAAGTTGACTCATAAAATCCTCTATCAATTAATCATTTTAAAATATTTAAATCCTGAAACATGTATAAACACTAAATTGCAGCATCTTATCCAAATTATTAATTTAGCAACTTTTCTTAGGTTAAGCCTGGTTTTGATGAACTGATTTAATGTTTCAGTACATGTATTCATTGCAGTATTACTCAGGTTTCCCATTCAAATTTAAAATAAATATTTCATGCTGTTTTGCAGACTTAAAAATCAAATACCAGTGGAGCTGTCCATACAGTTATTATCGAAACACTAGATACTAACTGATAAAGGATTTGGGGGTGCGTATTAAAGAGTGAGACACTCTTTAATTGAATTGAAATATATGAAACTGCTTTGATTTAAATTGCTTAGAATAGATTTTTCTGGTACTTTTATTTTCTGAGGATATTGCATACCATAAAATATCACTTAAAATAAACTGTAATTAAACAATATAGAAGGGAGTGATGAAAGGAGTTTGAAATATTTCTGATGGAAGGAAAAAACCTAACATTCAATATGAAACAAATGGAAAGTTGGCAAAAAATGATGTCTGAGTGAATCCATAGCCATTTTAAGCATGTGATGGTATTCACCGTTATTACTTTTGTAAATTATATTCCACTTCACAGTAAGAGGAAGGTGGCGGTTTAAGGCTGCAACTTTTAGTATTTCAAAATAAAATTATGTTAGTTTAAGTCCAAAAGTTGGTCTGTGCTGTGTATTTTTAGGGAGTTCAGATTAATTATGTTATACCAAAATTACAATTCTGAAGAGAACTGAGTTTATCAGAGCCAGGTAGAGCTGCTCTTCTGTCCTCCATCCCTCATTCAAGGGCAATAGGTGGACCGTTCATGAGTTTCTACTGTTAGATCTGAAAAAGATACTAGGTACGGTGGAAAATGTGCTCTCTAATAAACTGCTGTAATCCACAATACTGCGGCAGTCTTCCTGTAACTGATGTTGAGAGTGTTCTGTGTGTATCTTTCACGTGGCAAAATCCATTTGGAATGTGGGATCTTTCTCTGTTGTCTGTCCTTGTGCTTTCCTTTCAGAATGAGTTACAGATGAGTGTGATACTGAGCTCTCATTAAACACGATGCTCCTTTATTTACTTGGAACCCCCACTACAAAAGGTGGAAGCCACACACATCAGGCTAGTTTTTCAAGTTTGCAGTTTGGTGTGTTGATAACTAAATAACAGATCACCTGGTGGGAGACTTTGATTGCCTGTCAACACCAATCAGGAGTCGCTGACAGAGACAACACTTGTTCCAGCAAAGTATTCCTAGTGTAGACATGGACAAGTAATCACAAAGACCCTCTGAGATGAAAACAGCTTCCATGCAGGGTACTGTAGTTGTTAGCAGCTAGCTTTAAAGGAATAGGCATGGAGAGAGTCCTTTTGCTAAGACTCATCTACCATTCTGGGACTGCCTTCCTAAAAGGCTGAAGATGGACATTCATCTTATTCTTGGTCTTACTCAGTTGAAGGCAAGGCAAAAAATGCATTTTTAAATCAAGTTTGCCAAGAAGATAATGGTGGTAATTGTAATGAATTGTCAGAAGAAGGAAGTAAACATCTGTCTTCATCGTAAGCAAAGCAGAAAGGTCATGGGCAGAGTGAATATGGAAGGAAGCCACTGCTGGCAATTTTCTTCAATCAGCATTAAAGAACAAGGTCAACTTTGAGTGGAGGATATTTGCATTTTGGATGTCCAACCAAGGCTCCAAGTTGGAGGCCTGGCATTTCATATATTTATTACTCCAAGGTCGCAGGAATACCAAATTATCTTCTTTGTTACATAAGAGATAACAAAAAATGTTTTTACAAATATATTAATGACAAAAAGAGAACCAAGGAGAATCTCCATCCTTTATTGGATGCGGGGGGGGGGAGCATTGCCACCAAGGATAAGGAGAAGGCTGAGGTACTTAATGCCTTCTTTGCCTCAGTCTTTAACAGTCAGAGCAGCTATCCTCAGGGTATTCAGCCCCCTGAGCTGGAAGACAGAGACGGATAGAATAAATCCCCCATAATCCAAGAGGGAGCAGTTAAC
>NW_009199653.1:0-9615 GCF_000690835.1 Fulmarus glacialis | reverse complement strand
GGCTGCGTGGGGTTAAACCACGACACATAGGTAGGAGTAAATTATGGGCAATGAATATGTGCCTGTGCTATACAGTCGTGGTGCAGTACAATTCATCACAAAAAACTGTGTTTCAGAGAAGCACTCAGAAATAACACTGGACATGCATCGGTTTTGTGTGTTTGCAGTACCTCTGATCATGTGACACAAAAGAAGTAACACCATATAGCTGGGGACACTGGGGGAAGAGGTATCTGATCATGACATTTAGGCACTATGCAATCAGAACAGCCATCTGCAAGCATTCATTATCACTTGCTACAGAGCTGTTGGCAGCACAGAGATAGTTATTATTACTTTATATACAAAATGCTGCTCCCTCTTCTTTTGCCTAATGTTCTCCATTGTCCAAAAAACATCATCTCACTAACTCTAACCTTCCCAGGTTTCAGTAACATCAACTGATTAAATTCAGTTCCTTTCATTATTCTGACTCCTGGAATTAATACTAGCAATTAAATATATAGGCCAAGGAATCTGGCATTAGTAGGACAACTGCATGAATAAGGAGTACTCACATATGTAAGGACAGGGTCATGACATCAATGTATAAATTTGTTACGGCAACACCTATGTTTTTTAGCTCCCAATTGTGATAAAACAGAAATATTGTATTGTAATTAACAGGAATTATTTAGCAGTCTGAGACTTGGACCAGTGCTCTTGGTAAGCAAAGAGCAAAGAAAATCAAATTAAATGAATGATAAAAGACAGTATCTATATCTCTGACCCAGAAAAAGAAAAATGCAGCTTAGTGGTTACCAAGGCCAAGGAAGGTACTAAATATAATTAACAGCATCATTAATTGCATGGTAATAATCTACAAGCAATAGCAACATAGCAATCTTCAATGTAAATTCAGGATTTGCAATTTCTAGCTACGCACAATTTCTAGTGTGAGTTAGCTCAAATAGTTATAGTGTACATGTTTACCAAATTCAAGGGACAGTCTCCCAAGTTTTAAGGGTGCTGTTTCGCAAATTGAACAACCTTTATTTACGCTGCTTTCTCATTAGATCAGGTATACTGTTTATCTTCAGTGATTCATGAGGGTTGGACTACATGACCTTTAAAGGTCCCTTCCAATCCAAACTATTTTATGATTCACTCCCTAAAATTACCATGACTGTGACTTAATTTATTGATTCCAAGGAAATGTTCATGTAAGAAGTCACATAGATTAGCATCATTACCCTTTAGCCTATTTTCTGTAGACCTGTTTGTGAAGCTTGTCTACAAAATTATTTTCTTTCTTGAAAATTATCAACACAACCTTACCTTTCAGGTTTGTTTGCAAGGACCCTTTTCTCAAGTCACTGTTTTATCAAGTGTTAAATCACTCTTGAAATGTAACCTCAGTCCACCTGGGCAAACAGACTTAATCAGTACACATTAAGTTTTACCATCTCCTATGAGGGGAAAAAAACCTAATCAGATAAATACATACTTCAGAAGCAGCTATGAATTACTTATACCCTGAGACTTTCCTAGAGCAGGCATACTTAGGAGATGCCAATTATCAAGTCGTCTTCAGTTCTGAAGTAGCTGGAAACAAAGATGTAGAGTTGGATCTGCCCATCCCAACATTGCTTTTAGTTTGATAGAAAATGACAGTCACTGCTTTACATGGTACTAACTATCACTTGTGGTTAATTCTATAGGAATTTTTCCTATCCAGCGTGAAACAAAGCTTTTGAGACACAACTTCAGCTGAGCTCATGAAGGTGGAAGCCTTGTGAGATGAACTGATCTTAAGAGAACCGGTGCATGGTATCACAGCACTGCCCAACCCCTCATTTAGCATTTAAGTCAGATTTCTGATTCAACTCCAAGTATAATTAGAGTTTTTCGATATATATTAAAACTCCAAATGAAAAGAGATTTATCAGGACTGGGCTGTCCCCACACCTGTGATTTTGAAGGCATCTACGCCGAATACTCTTATTCTAAGGCAAATAATGTGGTAAATAAATGTTGAGTTTGATGTGGCACTGTAAAGAGACAAATTATTAGTCTCCTTAAAAAGAACTGAGAAAAGATACCACGAAGACAGTCTAGCATTTAAAATGCAAAATAGGCAGGATTTATTTGCTTAAGAGAGAAATCTAGAAAGTCTACACAACCTCAAAACCCATTAATTTGTGAAGTTTTAGGCAACTTCAAAATCTCTATCAGTGCATTGCGTACATTTTGATCCTGAAATTTCCCGATCTCACTGTAAGCATCAAAGCAAAGGACAAAGGCAGATCAGGACAGAATTCTGAATGAGTCTCAGAAGTTCATAGCTAATGTGACAGAAACATATTAATTGCTATTCACGGAAAATTTAAAACTGGAACAAAAATCTGACTAAGGCCATTTTTCTTTTATTTAGCAGAAAATTTCCCCAATCTGTTAAAGCTCCTAGCAAGTTTCTGGATTGTAAAGAGTTATTTTTCATACTTGTGTTTGATTTTCAGTTTTTAGTAATGTTTTAATTGTTCCCAAATGTGTATTTGTCATTTTTTTTCTTTTTTTTCTTTGGGGGGGGGGAGTCCCAAAATGCCAAGACTGTTAAGAAAAACATCAATCTTCAAAACAATATTCTTCACTGAAACAATCTTTGGATCCAACTTTTTTTTTTTTTAGGGTTTTTTTTTTTTTTTACACATTTGTGAATACTGAAACTCAAAGAACCTAGTACATAGTTTGACTTTCAGTCTAGCTATTTTGTGAGAATTCACAGCAGCTTTTCTCTGATGTATGTTGACACTGCAACTGAAGGTGTGACTGCAGTGGAGAATGGTTTAAGCAAGTACCAAATACATTATGTGAAGACTACAGATGTCAGAGCAGGATAGCAACTAAAGTATATGCCTAAGGTTCCCAATGTGATTGCACAATCCATGGTGAAGTCTGTGCAATAACCTCTTTCCTGCTGTTTACCCATGGTAGCCAGTTCAAAGCTACTATGTTTATAGACTTGCTTATATTCAATACATATTTATATTCTGATTTTTATTTTGCTGAATATATACTCCCAGTGGTATATAGTTCTTGAATAATTTTTATATTTTGTCAATTACTTATATTTTTGCCTTTTAAGGCTTGACTATTCTTGCTACAAAAGATTACTGATAAGACCTTTCAGAGGTATTGCACATTGTGCAATTCTTTGTGGGGGGGAGATATGATAAGAATTATTCAAAGCAAACACTTTAGGGCTCAGATCAAGAGATAATGCTCAATTTCAGACCACACTGACCTGTTCAGCTGAAAGATCACCCTGACACAGAACACATGAAAGAAAACAAAAACTTCCATGAACCAGTATGACCATTTGAATGAATGTGACCCTCAAGCTCCTCCCACCTTTTCCAGTCCCCTGCATTATCCCATGTAACAAAGAAAATTGCAGTAACAACCTGTCAGCTAAGCTTCAAATCGATTTTGTTTGGACAGAATGGAAATTGCTTGCTTTCTTCTAATAGGGATGTGCTCTCTGCAGAAGCAGAGGAGACTGAGTAATTTCTACTTTTAATAATACTTATTTTGCATTAGGGAAGTGACAACGTAGTTTTTCCAATGAAATATCTAGAAAAGTCACTGTGTACCCTTTCCAGTGGGCATGAAGTCAGATTCCACATCGAGGGCTACGTCTGTGCCCAGGTGTGCCGAACAGGACCTGGGATTATTCTTTGCCCTTTCACTCAACTGGTATAACCCAGTTGCACCCTCATCATTAAACTTCCTTACTCTCCAAAACAAGGTGACTGTATCCAAACTTTCTACTCTTAAATAGTCCCTGACCCAAGCTGAGTCTATAATAATGTCCAGGAAGTTTTTGAGAGTGTTGGCTTACGACACAACCATGCCATGGAGTGCTCTATACATAAGAATTATCTCCCTTTTGCTCAAATCTTACATAAAATAGTCAGACCTGCCACTGAAAAAAATCTAGACTTATCCAAATTCAGTGGTAAATCTGTCACTGACTTCCATAAGGGTAAATTTTCCTCTTTATTTTGAAATTAACATATCTGCAAGTTTCATAAAATACTACCTATATTTAGCCTTGAGATAACTTCTTAATGGTAGAGGTAACGAAGTATTCCTTCTGTTTGTTTGTGTCTTGTTTTTAATTGACAAAGTTCTATCCATAGATTATGAAGCTTGATGCGTGAATTAACAGGTAACATTTTATGAAGATTGTCAGTGGTCAATTGTGACTTACATATTGCAAATCTACTAAGATTTTAACAACTTGCTTCACAAATACTAACAATTGATTAAACCCAAACTAGAAAAAGAGCATTAGAGCTTAACTTAATTATTATTTTTATTTTAACTTAGTTACATCATTTATTCACTTTTTAACCTACCAGAACTGTCTGAAGCATAAACTTCAGTTTCACAATAGCGTTCTTTGGGAAATAAGATATTCAGGAAAGATTCAGGATTATTGTACTTACATATGAATAAGATTCTCATTAAATATAAAATATGTAATTTGTGCTCTTAAATAAAGTTTCCATATGAACATCGTAATGTTACATTCATCCTCAAAAATGGAAAATGTCACAGCAGTTATCAACAGTAATTTGAAGGAGTTAGACCTGAAAATCTCCACTTGTAATAAACACAGTCGTGCTTTTCCTACACAGATTAAGTATCATTAAGTTGTGTGCTAATTTACAAATGCATTGACCAAGAGAACAATATAATGTAGCTTCTATTAACTGGCAGCTCTTAATAAAGATAAATATTGCAATCAAACACAGGAAAGGACAGCTTCCTTCTCACAAACTTCACCTAAAATCCAGACGAAAAAGGCACACTAAAATTATAAATACCATCCTATTTTCTCTCCGATGCAGGTATGTTTTGTAACAGTGTTATAAAAGTGTGAGTTTCCTTTAATTGATAAGTAATTGCAATGATACATTTAATTTGACATTCTTTAATTGCTCTGTTTTAAACAAAAAAGAATTTCATTGTTCCATAGCAGGGTAAAGATACTTTATTTCTCACCAAAAAACTTTGTATCTGAACATTTCAACAAGGACAGCAGAAGGAAAAAAAAAAAAAAATCCTCAAACCAAATAAATTTAACATGAAGCCTGTAAACTAAGAACTGAGTCACGTGTAAGCTGGTGAAAACAACAGACTAGATTTGATGGATCAGGAGATCCCTTTCTATGACATGCCCCTATTTTCAAAACATTCAGGTTTTACACTAATTATCAATACTGTATTTTCTTCATACAAGAAAGAAAAAATCTCTATAGAGTATAAATGTAATTCGTATGTGAGGTTTCTTTTATTGACCTCAATATTTACCTCTGTATGTTGTAGATATAGCAGTAGCAATCTTAGCAGGTCATCATCATTTATTACTCAAGAGTATAGTGGTTATCTTAAATGCTGGTCTCGCCCCATTAAGTATTTCAAGGTAAGATCATGTATTACATAAAACGTGAGTACAAGCACTTTGGTGATATATATGTTCAGCAGTATGTGGGAATTAGAGAGTTAATTTCATTTTGTGCACACAGGGGTTGTACATGAGCTGTGCGTAACTGCCCCTTGGAAATGTGCTCATTTTGAAGATGACTGGCCGTCTCAGTATTTGGAATCTATTCTTAACATACAAGTGAAACACTTTGTTAACAACATCCAGTAACGCCTTATGACTTCTTAGTTTAGAACATTCCCTGTTACCGTATAAAGAAATCTATACAGAAAAAAAGAATTTATATGGAAATCCATAGGGTAATATTTGGAACCATGTTTATTCAGCCTTTTCAGTCACTGGTTTAGGCGTTGCTGTTTTGAAACCAAGGTACGATGCACTGGTAAACCTCACAGCACATCTGTGTAGAGTGTAAGGGGACTAGGTTTTGCACTAAGGCAGTTGAGCTGGTACCAAAAACCTACTATGTACAAGGCCTGAATGTGTTTTACATGGCTTAGACTGCAAGTAAAAGTAAAGTATATGAAGCAGAAATCTCCACCTGCCCAGAAATACCACTTTACATGACAGAGAAGGGAAAACTTAGGAGTAGACTGAATGCTGGGAAAAGAGCTTAGCACAAAGCCTGGATCAGGAGGTGCGACTTACATAATTTCCTGAATGTGGCCAAGCTCTGGGTCAAGCAGGAGTGAATTTCAAATGAAAAATCATGCTACTGAGTACGTTCTAGCTTTCAATTGTGGTACCGTCATCTCTGGAGTCTTGATCCTACAATCAAATTCACAGATGAAAAATTCAATGAAACACTGACAGGCGCATGGATGCACTTGTGCAAGTCTGACTGTGCAAGCAGATCCTTAAAGTGAAAACTACCTATGTATCATTCTTGCTTTAGGGTACTTGAAAATCAAAATCAATCTGCAGCACAAACAACGAAAAGCCAAACAGATACTGAAAATGTTTCTGTTTTTTACTTTCCACACAGTATTACTAACACATGTAATACTTTTCTTGTTGCTTAAATATATGGAGTGAAATCCTTGCCCCAGTGAATTCAATGGGATTTTTGCCATCAATAAGGACAAAATTTTGTCCCAGTGCTGGTGTGATTTTCAGCTTGCCTTTGCCCCTTTAATACATGTGATGACAAAATCCTGTACTTCAATTCCAAAGATGGATCAGCACCCTGCAGCAATTAAAATTGCTGTAGTATATCATACTTTTCCAGTATATTGTCTGAAAGATCATAGCGCAGAAATATTTTTGCTTTATGCTGTATAAATAGCTAAAATTTACCAGAAAAAAGTAGTTTTAAGATATTTTAACTTAAAATCTATTCCTAAACTCATATCTCAATGGATGAAATTATGTATGCCAATATCTCAATACACAGCAGACTTCCTCTACCTATCTTAAGGTAGGATTTGGTCATTCATTAAAAACAGAACTAGTGCTAAAGGCCACACACATACATATGAACATCTGAGAGTGGTAGTATGAAAGAACAGGTTGTGCTGAAAGTACGAAAAGCAAGCATACGTTGTAACGAACATTGCTATTCTTTGCACTGTGATTTCAAATTTCATACAAATGGCCAATGACTAATGCCAGAAAAGAGTTTTAAAGAACTCATTCTGTTTGTAAACAGAGACAAGATGTAAAATATTTAACAAGATGGATATAATGATTAACACTGAAGTCTAACATTGTAAGGTTTTTAAGAAAAAACAAACATAGGACTAGCTTAAACCACGGACGTCAGCTTCAAAAAGATGCTGAGCACTGCTACAGTGGGAAATACAGATGTTCAACATTCCTAAATAAAAAGGCCTTTTACAGATTATAAACCTAAATTATGACATGGAGAAACTTAAGCAACCAAAGTCTTTTTTCTTTTCTGACCTATGTTTTTACATCTAAATTAAAATTGTGCATAGAGATTCCAGGTAAGACTACGTTCCTTAAACATCCAGTGGACACATGCATAGACAGTGTCTGAGGAAAAAAAAATTCTTTTGTTGAGAGCGTGGGAAGTTTGATTTTTACTTGAATGTGTAAAATTCACAAACAGGTTTGCTAAGATTTTAAGTGATTATGAACTAAGACCACACAAGTGCCGTCAGATCTGCATAATCCAAAATGCGTACCTCTGCAGACACCCACAGCGTTCATTAAACTCTGCAAGAGGCTGCGGCTCTTTCTTCACATACAGCTTGTAGGGTTGGGGCCAGAACTTAGTTAATCGATATGGACCATAGAAATGAATAATGTTAAAAACCTGTTGATCATTCAGTTTGTCTCTTCAGAGACAACTAGATGATTTAACAGGTCTTTTTCCACCTCTTAGTTCCTGTGATTTCATGACTCACAATTCAATTAGCTCACCCACCATCACTACATGCAATAGTTCATTCCACCACTCATCAGAAATATTATTCAATATTTCTAACGACAGAATTGCCACTGCATATACAACTTCCTTTTCCCCCTCAGAATAAAGTAATCTCAGAATTTAAAAAAAAAAAAAAAAGCCCAAGATCTATAGATCTTTAGAAATGTAGTATTTGCTATGCAAAATCAACTATCTGAATCTAAAGAATTGAAACGATTAAAGTTCTATTCTGAAGATGGTTACTCATTTTCCTGATTGGTCATTCAACCTCTCCATTAGCCCAACCTTTCCACCGCCATGCTGAAGAACTGGGAATTTACTCACGGAATGCCTCAGTCTAGCTTCCCTCTGAGTGCTTTTACATCAGTTTTAGTTTAGAACAGGAGGTGAATCTCCCTACCATTCCCACTCACCCTACTTTGATCAGCACTGCAGATCTATTCCACAGCACACAAACGAATTCTTTGGAACAAAACTAACTCAAAAAATGCTTTTCAAATGCTAGGAGACATCCAGTCCATGTGACTACACTAAAGCTAGTCTTAAATAATCCTCCCTCCCTTAAAACCTGTTGACTTGGATATTGGGTCACCAGCACCAATCATTTAACTTCACATACCTATTCTGACACAGGAATTGTTAATGTAGATGGCGCCTGACATTCTCTCATCCCACACAGCAGATACAGGTACCCAGGGTAAACCAGCAGTGCAGGGTCTTCTTACACACAGCTCTGCATTATGGGCCTAACTGATGTACAAGATGACATAGTGATGTGATGTGACCACACAGTACCATACAAATTACACAGCAGAGAAACTCAACCTCACCACTAATACTGGGTCTGTATCTGCACAGCTGTACTGGTATGGTGCAGTCCATATGGCAAAACTCATCTATTTTGGGAGGCCCCTATTAACAGAAATTCTACCTTCTGCTTTGTCCCGCTGCTTAACGAGTAGTCTCAATTTGTTCTTTCACCTGTAAAATGGGCATATCTTCTCTCTGCTGTGACACTTAGTGCCACTAAGTGCAATGTGTATTTTAGGAAGCAACACTAACTATTGTCTACTGCTGAAAGTATTTCGTAAAAGTTGTTTCTACCCTCTGCTTTTTTATATGTAAGCTGCCAAGTTAATAACTAATTTCATATAAGTGATGATATTAACTTAATTTAAAAAAAAAAATATAGTGGTGGTAAGATTGACATGTGATCTAACAAAATACTTGAAATGAAATTTTGACTGCATATTGAGTAAATAGGTACTGTAAATAGATTGAAACTATTTCAAGAGTTAGTTCAGGTTACCTGAAAACACTTGAAGTGGTTTCAGATGGTGTGATTAGTGTGATGACCCTTCTAGTGAAACTCTACAGCACATGCACCCTTATATCTCATTACAGGTCAGACTACATTAATCGGTCCTGTGCTCCTTCCTTCTACTGCAGTAACACAAGCATATTTCCAAGCATCCAGCTAAACTTGTGGTTGTTCCTGCCACCTAGTGGCTATCGCTCAAGTTAACAGAAACACAAACTAAGAACACATTGAGGACACATTTTCAAAGACAAAATAGGAAAAAGTGCACAAACTTTTGTTTTGAGAGGACTATTTTGAGTCTTGTTGTTTTTCAAGTTTGTTGACTACTACAAAAACCAGCAAACTTTTTGGACTGACTTCAGAGGAAAAAAAAAAAAAGTGTTATACGGAATCATAGAATCATAGAATCAT
>NW_009199652.1:6262-8405 GCF_000690835.1 Fulmarus glacialis | reverse complement strand
AGTGTTCAAGCCTTGGAACAGGCTGCCCAGGGAAGTGGTGGAGTCACCATCCCTGGAGGTATTTAAAAGACGTGTAGATGAGGTGCTTAGGGACATGGTAGAGTGGGCATGGTAGTATTGGGTTGACGGTTGGACTTGATGATCTTAGTGGTCTTTTCCAACCTTAATGATTCTATGATTCTATGATTCTATGACTTCTCAAATACGATGGATAGTGGCTTAGCAACTTCATCCACCAGTTCCTTCAGGACCCGCAGATGGATCTTGTCAGGCCCCATGGACTTGTGCACCTTCAGGTTCCTTAGATGGTCTCAAACCTGATCTTCTCCTACTGTGGGTGGCTCTTCATTCTCCCAGTCCCTGCCTTTGCCTTCTGCAGCTTGGGCGGTGAGGCGTGAGCACTTGCCAGTGAAGACTGAGGCAAAAAAGTCATTGAGTACCTCAGCCTTCTCCACATGCCAAGTAACGAGGTCTCCCATTTAATTCCAGAGAGGGCCACATTTTCCCTAGTCTTCCTTTTATCACCAATGTACCTATGGAAGCTTTTATTGTTGCCCTTGATGTCCCTGGCCAGATTTAACCCTATCAGGGCTTTCCTAACCTGATCCCTTGCTGCTCAGATAACTTCTCTGTATTCCTCCCAGGTTACCTATCCCTGTTTCCACTCTCTGTAGGCTTCCTTTTTTGTATTACACTACACAGATGCATAGAGCTAAAACTCAGATAAATTTACCCTTTTACACTTAAGTATCGTGATAGTATCAAGCACATGATTATTCAGGTGTTAATATGAGAAAGCTACCAGAGCTATTTTTTCTTAAGCTTCAGTCTTGCAGTTTCAGCTTTTCAGCCACTGAAGGGAGCTGTTTTGACTTTGCATAACGTAATGTGTATTTACAAGGAAAAACAGTAGCTAATTTTAGTAAAGCTTATTGATGCAGTGGCTAAACCATTCACTCTACAGACAGAAACATTTCATATGCATATCCTGTATACTGCCACACATCCTGAACAGATTTTTTGTTGAGATTTACAGTCTGATTAAAAAATGGTTAAAGGTTCATGGTTTAGTTTCTGCTTTAATGCAGCTGATGATTCACTTTGGCAGGGAGAAAGTGGTGGTGTAATAAATGGCTGTAATTGCTCTGACTACTATTAGTTGGTAGAACAGTGGTACAGGATTCTTTAATTTATCATCATACTGCAAGCAGTCAGTATGAAGACCCTATTGTTACCGGTAAAAAGAAACTTTGGAGTGGAAAAAGCTGCTGCTCTGTATGACGACCATTGACCAGTTCCCTGGATACACTTAGGTACACCTGACTAAAGCTTTCATTGGAAAATTGATTGCTTCAAGTAACTCAGAAGGCCTAATATATAGTCTACCTCATTTATTTTTTCAAAGATAGTGGAGGCAGTCATCCCAGTAAAGTGGCAAGATTTTTCTCTCTACACACAGGGAGAAAAAAAACTTCTTAACTGGCCCTGCTAGTACTGAATATAACCAGCCTGTTTTTCCTTTCTCCAGAAAGCAGAGTAGGGAAACCCTGTGGCCCAGTTTAGTTTATCTATCCTGTTGTCTTATCATCTTTTCTCAAAATATGTTAGCTCTCTGAAGAGGAAGATACATCTATTACTTCAAAGCTTGGGTAACTTAAAAGAATAGGAGAAGTGGGACAAAGACAGCTGTACCACAGAAAAACCTTTTTATACAATAGTCAAGTTAGCACCTGTTATAGCTGTATGAATGTGAGGAATAGGTTGACTGGGAACATGCATTCTATCTAATTTTAAAGCATTATTATTATTATTATTATTATTATTATCATCATCATCATCATCATCATCTTTATTATCTTTATTATCATTATTATTTTAAGAAAAGCTTCTCTTCAGTTCTTATTTTCTTCTCAATGCTGAATAATAGGCATCCAGAATACCTCACTCCATTCCACAATAAGCATACTCAGCTTTCATACCAACTATTATCTCCTCTCAGTGCAATTCCCCTTTAAAGTTTGACTCAGAAAAATGTGGGATTGCCTTAATGACTTATTAGATATGTATAGCATACGATTAAAACAAATGTAACTGGTTTTTTCTGAATCCAACACTTATTTTAGATTCTTTCATTAGAAATGCA
>NW_009199652.1:0-6249 GCF_000690835.1 Fulmarus glacialis | reverse complement strand
AAGGATTTGCAGAACATATATGCTATTAGTGATGCAATTCTGTCTTCAGCTAAAGCTCTGATGACACCTCTCATTTCCTCTTGGGGGGAGAAAAGTGGAAAGAATTACACACCAGAACTGACTGACATTATAATTGGGATTCAATAAACAATTCTGTTGGCAATACGCAGGCAGGAACAGACTCCAGCTCACTCACTTTTAACTGTGCTGATGCTTTGTAGGGCTAATCGGAGTTGTTTTTTAAAAAAGAAGACCAGCTCAGAATATAAACCCAAAGACGCAGTTCTGTCAAATATGATGCTACTGTTACCAAAGAGACTGTTGAATATACAAATATGCTTTAAAATTACACTAACAGTCTTTAGCTCCTGTTGAGTCCTGGGACTATTTTCATCAAATCAGGGATTTTACTGTATTCATATTTCTGAATATGTTTTGTTAAAATTATGACTGTATGGTTAAGCTTCTGTGAAGAGCTTGGAGAAAAAGTGCTATGTTGCAGCTGGCCCAACAGCTGTTGTATATGCTTATCTCGAGTGCCTAAATTTTCAAGTACATATTTTCAATGGTATTTTGTAATAAATCATTCTCTCACTAGTTTTAAAACCTTATTAAAGGTATTAAAATACATTAGCACTTTCAAATCCGTTATTATGCAGTGTGTTTTTTAAAAAATATGGAGAATACTTGAAATGTAAAATAAATGGTGATCTTACCTCAGATGTCCTTAGCCATTCATCCTGTGACACACTCAATACTACAAGGAAAATAATATGAGACAGATGGTTTCCGTTGCTGAACTAGAAGCTGAATCTTCTAGTTACTTTTTTTTATTAATTTTACATTTTGATGTCTTTCTACTATGGTTTTGGTTTTAAAAAACCTTCTGTCCTCTTAACAATGAAAAGTCTGAACCGCACACTCTCATTTGCACATTGAAAAAAATTAATAAATGTAAATCCCAATGGAAATAACTACCAAGAAATATAACAAGTTGTCCCCTCTCTCCTGTAAAGAAAAACAACAATGTGGATTGAAGCTATATCTATGAAGTCAAATGATTACTTATTTCTAAGAAAACATTTAACACTAGCAAAAGTTTTCTACTTCTTATTTTAATTTTCATTACTATTTTGAAAATACACAAAAGTACAAATAAAGTATACCTTTCAGGAATTTGGTTTCCTAAAACATCATTTAGATTTTTTTTCTTTTTATCAATGGCATTCATAAAACTAACACTGACTTAGGAATCAAACTGTTAAAATAGTTATTGAATGGAGAATTAACAATTATCCTTTTCTGCTGATAAAAAATTTGACGTTTCCATGTAGAAAACATGATATCCTATCTTAAACAACGTGTTGGGGGGAAAAACTGAGATATTGCTAGATAGCTAGGAGGTTTCACGAAAAAGAATTAAAATGGAGAAAGATGACAAAGAGATTTTACATACAGATACTTTTGTGAAATCGATTTCTTTACACTATTCTAGGTTTTGGGAGTCAATAATTAATTTCCTAGGGAAAGGACCATAGATGCCTGGCTTTGCAGTAACAACATTACATTTTTCTCAAGCACTTTGGAAACACATTTGAGTTTCAGAGCTATGACTTTTTTCTGGAATATTTTCTGATTCAGCATCTTGGGTATAAACCAAAGTAAAGAATAGATCAGTTGAGGTGGGCCTCCTTTATGATTTGATTGGTACTTAGAGCATATGCCTGAATAGTAGTTCTGAGGATGTCAGTAATGATGTTTTAACAGGTATTAAAAAGAAAAAAAAAAATTCTTTGGCATTTTTTCTCATTAAAAGACAAAGGTGATTAAATGGAATGAGTATATAGAGCAGATAACTTGATCAGAAGACCAGAAGAAAAGAGAGAAATATTTAGCTACAATAAGCAACAAAAGAAGGGGAGAAATCATAACCTGTGGTTTTGTACTTATATTTCCTCAATCAGGAAAACTGCAGGTGGCTTTTTCCTCTCTTTCATACACAAAAATATCTTGCCAGGTGGATGGGCTTCCTGTACAAATCAGAAACCTTTCTCAGTTAATATTTGACCTTTACATAGAAATGACTGCACCAATGCTATTACATTCAGTGTTACACCAAGTGACCTCTTTCTACACAATTGAAAGAAGAATATTAAAAGAATTGTATTGGAATTTGGTAGTGTTTTGGAGGAGGGAAGCTGGAGGGACTTGGATTTTTTTTTTTTTTTTTTATTTTGACAAAAAGCAGAAGAAAATACAGTGAAATGTTATATATGAAATGATTGATATTTTTCCCCAGTCTTTTCCAATCTTGGAAGCATAGGAAATTTTGAAAAAGTATTTGTATGATATTTTAAAATTAAAGTTATTTCAGTAGATATTCTAGTGTTGATTTATGTTTACATGTATCTATTACAAATAGTGTGCTTGTGTACCCCAACAGTACTTCAACTTCAAATATATTGCTATAAGTTCTTCAGAATTATAGAGAAGGATAACAAAGACTAATCCTTGATACTTTTTGCAAGTTCTGAAGGTTAAATCCTGTTAATCGAATGGCTATGACTACCTAACCTGAAGCTCTGTGCCTATGGAATTCCTAAGCTCTGCTTGAAAGAGAATTCAGTCCTGCTGAGTTCTTAATCCTTGCAGTCCTGGTGCTGCATTATTCCCACCCTTCACTTGAGTGTTGAAGACCTTTGACGTTGTGCATGGCTGGATCTCCTATGCACCCCAATAATTGTTTTTATGAAGACCTTGTGTCCTCTGGAACCAATCAGCTATGTGGGAAGTATATAACTAATTAAAAAAAAAAACACACCAGGACAAAACAAAAAGATCTCGTAAACATGCTAATCAGTTTTTCCTTTCCACAGTTGCATATTCAAGCAATACTCTCAAGCTGCAAAACTCCCAATCTGCTGAATGTTGATCATTGCTAATCAGCTAAGTTCTGATCAAATCTATGTCTACTGAAAGGCTCAAGTCTTAGTTATACATAAAAATCTTTTTTCTGTGTATTTCTATATATTTATACAGATATAAAATAATACATGCATACATACACTTCAGTGAATGATTATACAATAGCCAAGGCATGCTGAGTTTACCATAATTACCAAGGATGCCTTCAGTTATTTTAATATAAAGAACCTTGAACTACCCTATCTGTAGTTCAGTGTACTTTTCAGAATCTTTTTCTTTTAAATAAATATAGTAAAAAAATTCTATTATATTTTAATGGACATATAATAGTAAAGTGTACACGCTGAACATGATTCATGGTGTCCTTACCAAAATGAGTCTCCCTCCTGTGGCTTCTTCCTTGTTCTTTCTCTTTTCTCTTTAAACTAACAACATAATGATACCACCACCATGGAAGGTGGAACTGTAACACGTGCCTGTCCAAAGGCTGTGTCATTCATTATTACCAGCATAAAAATGGCAGGGAGTCTGCTCACCTCAATAAATTTTTACTTTGGGATGGCAGAACTTGTCACGCACTGCATAGCTGAGCTCAGTAATGTTTTTAGATCACAAATATCACTTATAAAGTGCTTTCTTTTTATCCTGAAGGATCACAGTATGATTACAGATAAAGCGTCATCGCCACGTGAAATACAGCAACCATTTTAACAGCACAGTCAGACATTTTTGCAAAGGAAATAGAAAATATCATACCAATGGAAATCACAAGTTCACTCAAAGAAGCCACATTCAATTTCCCTATTTTTATGAAAATATCTTAATGTCCTTTTAATGATACTTAGCAAATGGCAAGGATATCAGGTTTTTACCTATGTGAAAGATTTCAGTTAGTGAAAGAACCTCTACCATGATGCAAAGGCATTGACCAGTAATGAGAGGAATATAGACATAGGATATTGCCCCAAAAGGTGGGGTACTTATGAAATTAATATCATTTTACATATGCTAATCTCCAGAAGTCCTAATGGAAATAATTAAAAAATCTTTCTAGATTCCTGAAAAACATCATTTTCTCAAAAATTCAAACATATTAACTCCAAAGTTTGTTTTGCTTGGTTCTCTTTAAAATACTCCTGCTGAGTAACCATCTGCATTACCTGAACTGTCACTTTTGGCCAACCCAAGTTAGCAAGTAATACTTTACCAGAGTTACTAATATGTCTTTGAAGCACTTACAATAAGGGAATAATGGCACAGTATGAGACATTAACTTGCCACAGCTCTGAAGGTGATTCACTGTTTGGACCTTAGATGTTAAAACAACAAAAAACTGCAGAATCCACAGAATCAACTTCTGCAAAAATGTTGAGAAACTGCAAAAAAAAACCTTCAAAAGCTTTCTAAAACATAGTGAGTATTTGTGGTGGCAACATAAAGCATGTTAGAGAATGTTATCATTCTATATCTATTCCGTGATATCCAAGTATAAACATTTTTAAATGGTGGTGGTTTAATGGTGTCATGGCCTAACAAAGTCTGAAAACACACCCATAGGAAGCACTTTACAGGGAGTAAACCGGCCATACTCTACAGCTGGCTTTTTCACATTCAGAAAAGAGTAAGATCTGTCACACACAGTCCCTTAAAAGATAAGTTACCATGCATAAACCTTTCATATTTCTTATTATTCATTCATGGTTCAAGATTTCTCTTTTATACAATCTGCTTTGCATCTCCGCTTTTATCTAAACAGCAGCCAAGGAAATACTGCTTTTAAGTCTCCAAAGCCTAAAACATAAACCTTGTTGAAGCATAAAGTTTAAATTAATTTGAAAATCCACAATTTTTTGCACATCATGGATCACAGCAATATTCTTTCTATTTTTTATCGATGTGAGTACTCAATACCATAATGCTCACATGAAAGCATGGTCAAATTTGAAGAAATGCTTAAAGGCATTGTTTGCAGCACGGGAAGGTCCATATTTCTAGCTAAGCTTGGGCTGCCAAGAGCTGAGCAAAATGGGACTGAAAATGGCATGGGGAAGTTCCTCCTCCTCTACAGGAAAGAGTTTGTCATTACATGAGCCAGAAGTCCCATATAGCCCTTAAATTCACTTGCTGGATTCCGATCGCATAAGAACCTTAGTATCCTTTGCTTGCAATATTCTGTCACATTACTAGGGGAAAAAAAAAAATGAAAAGAAAAAGAAAAAAGGAAGCAAGTTTTGGAGGGGAGTGGTAAGAGAGACACCTTGACTCTGCATGCTCCAGAAAGTGCCCTAGAAATTTAGTTTATTTTTACGGTATTTTTTACCTATTTACAGTACGGATTCTGTACAGTGAAGAAATCAAAAACAAGACCTGCTGTATTGTGAGAAGATTAAAATATGTTAAATCACATACAGTAGGAAAGGAATTCTCAATTTTCTGTGCAAAGTTCAAAGGGCAAAATTTTGTAAAGGGAATCTTTGACATTAAATGAAAAGGGATTTTCTTTTTCAAAAATTGTTCTGTCTTTAATATAGAAAGGAGGAATTTTGTGATAAAAACAGCTTCCTATTATCATCAAAAATTAGTCAACTAAGCTCTGGTTCTGGTTAGATGAATTCAGATACTTTTCAATTCACATAAGGCTTGACAAAAGTGCAAAGCGTGACAACAATGACCTTTGCTCAAATCCATTGCAGGGCATTTATTCCTGTAAAGACAAAATCTTGCATGGCTCCAAACCATTCTCATACATACAATACTGAAAACTGAATAGCTCCCAGTTTTAAAGGAGCTACTTTATTTCATACCTTTAAAAATGTAACATTGTTTTAATAAAAATCCCATTTTATTTATAATATCCTATTGCTTCTAAATCAGGCTCTTTCATTGAAAAGATGTTTCTAATATCACTTTTTAATGAAAATAATAAAATATGCCACTGTGTTTATGTGCATCAGTCACCAGTTTCTAGGCAATACAGAAATTAACAAATGTGAGAACCTTTCACAAAAGAGTCCTCTAGGATGCTGTTACTTAGAGGAGATGTGAAAATATGTGTGTGCCTTCGTAACATTTTTCTCCCATGCAAATTGCCTGGTTATCTTTTCTTGTTGCTACTGAAAAGACAGCTCAGTACTTCTTTGTGCTTGCATATATATTCTAGCTATCAAAATTGTGAATTTTTACCAACTGAAAAATAGCTAAAAATCATCTGTGCCCATTAATATTTGCAGCATTTTCTGTGGGGGAAAAAAAAATATTTTTAATATGGGAAAATATTTTATCCAAAAGTCCACTAACATAAATAGATTTTGTTTAAAAATATAT